>NW_026870663.1:0-195659 GCF_963576545.1 Limanda limanda | reverse complement strand
GCAAGTCTCTCCGACCTTCACAAAAAAAGTTATTCAAGAATATCTCTTTCTCCTATGTGCTTTCATCCCTAACCCTAACCCTAACCCTTCCGAAAGTCGGAGAAGCTCAAGGATGGTACCGATCGATGCGCGTTACCCCATTTAGTGGGGGTAGAGCCTACTTGCAAGTCTCTCCGACCTTCACAAAAAAAGTTATTCAAGAATATCTCTTTCTCCTATGTGCTTTCATCCCTAACCCTAACCCTAACCCTTCCGAAAGTCGGAGAAGCTCAAGGATGGTACTGATCGATGCGCGCAACCCCATTTAGTGGGGGTAGAGCCTACTTGCAAGTCTCTCCGACCTTCACAAAAAAAGTTATTCAAGAATATCTCCTCAGATTTGGGGGAATTTCGTCGGTCGACCTCTTCCGAAGGTCGTACAAGCTCGGGGATGGTACCAATCGATCCGCAGGACCCAAATTAGTCCAGATGCAACCACTTTCCAAGTCTCTCCGACCTTCACAAAAAAAGTTATTCAAGAATATCTCTTTCTCCTATGTGCTTTCATCCCTAACCCTAACCCTAACCCTTCCGAAAGTCGGAGAAGCTCAAGGATGGTACCGATCGATGCGCGCTACCCCATTTAGTGGGGGTAGAGCCTACTTGCAAGTCTCTCCGACCTTCACAAAAAAAGTTATTCAAGAATATCTCTTTCTCCTATGTGCTTTCATCCCTAACCCTAACCCTAACCCTTCCGAAAGTCGGAGAAGCTCAAGGATGGTACCGATCGATGCGCGCAACCCCATTTAGTGGGGGTAGAGCCTACTTGCAAGTCTCTCCGACCTTCACAAAAAAAGTTATTCAAGAATATCTCTTTCTCCTATGTGCTTTCATCCCTAACCCTAACCCTTCCGAAAGTCGGAGAAGCTCAAGGATGGTACCGATCGATGCGCGCTACCCCATTTAGTGGGGGTAGAGCCTACTTGCAAGTCTCTCCGACCTTCACAAAAAAAGTTATTCAAGAATATCTCCTCAGATTTGGGAGAATTTCGTCGGTCGACCTCTTCCGAAGGTCGTACAAGCTCGGGGATGGTACCAATCGATCCGCAGGACCCAAATTAGTCCAGATGCAACCACTTTCCAAGTCTCTCCGACCTTCACAAAAAAAGTTATTCAAGAATATCTCTTTCTCCTATGTGCTTTCATCCCTAACCCTAACCCTAACCCTTCCGAAAGTCGGAGAAGCTCAAGGATGGTACCGATCGATGCGCGCTACACCATTTAGTGGGGGTAGAGCCTACTTGCAAGTCTCTCCGACCTTCACAAAAAAAGTTATTCAAGAATATCTCTTTCTCCTATGTGCTTTCATCCCTAACCCTAACCCTAACCCTTCCGAAAGTCGGAGAAGCTCAAGGATGGTACCGATCGATGCGCGCTACCCCATTTAGTGGGGGTAGAGCCTACTTGCAAGTCTCTCCGACCTTCACAAAAAAAGTTATTCAAGAATATCTCTTTCTCCTATGTGCTTTCATCCCTAACCCTAACCCTAACCCTTCCGAAAGTCGGAGAAGCTCAAGGATGGTACCGATCGATGCGCGCTACCCCATTTAGTGGGGGTAGAGCCTACTTGCAAGTCTCTCCGACCTTCACAAAAAAAGTTATTCAAGAATATCTCTTTCTCCTATGTGCTTTCATCCCTAACCCTAACCCTAACCCTTCCAAAAGTCGGAGAAGCTCAAGGATGGTACTGATCGATGCGCGCAACCCCATTTAGTGGGGGTAGAGCCTACTTGCAAGTCTCTCCGACCTTCACAAAAAAAGTTATTCAAGAATATCTCCTCAGATTTGGGGGAATTTCGTCGGTCGACCTCTTCCGAAGGTCGTACAAGCTCGGGGATGGTACCAATCGATCTGCAGGACCCAAATTAGTCCAGATGCAACCACTTTCCAAGTCTCTCCGACCTTCACAAAAAAAGTTATTCAAGAATATCTCTTTCTCCTATGTGCTTTCATCCCTAACCCTAACCCTAACCCTTCCGAAAGTCGGAGAAGCTCAAGGATGGTACCGATCGATGCGCGCTACCCCATTTAGTGGGGGTAGAGCCTACTTGCAAGTCTCTCCGACCTTCACAAAAAAAGTTATTCAAGAATATCTCTTTCTCCTATGTGCTTTCATCCCTAACCCTAACCCTAACCCTTCCGAAAGTCGGAGAAGCTCAAGGATGGTACCGATCGATGCGCGCTACCCCATTTAGTGGGGGTAGAGCCTACTTGCAAGTCTCTCCGACCTTCACAAAAAAAGTTATTCAAGAATATCTCCTCAGATTTGGGGGAATTTCGTCGGTCGACCTCTTCCGAAGGTCGTACAAGCTCGGGGATGGTACCAATCGATCCGCAGGACCCAAATTAGTCCAGATGCAACCACTTTCCAAGTCTCTCCGACCTTCACAAAAAAAGTTATTCAAGAATATCTCTTTCTCCTATGTGCTTTCATCCCTAACCCTAACCCTAACCCTTCCGAAAGTCGGAGAAGCTCAAGGATGGTACCGATCGATGCGCGCTACCCCATTTAGTGGGGGTAGAGCCTACTTGCAAGTCTCTCCGACCTTCACAAAAAAAGTTATTCAAGAATATCTCTTTCTCCTATGTGCTTTCATCCCTAACCCTAACCCTAACCCTTCCGAAAGTCGGAGAAGCTCAAGGATGGTACCGATCGATGCGCGCAACCCCATTTAGTGGGGGTAGAGCCTACTTGCAAGTCTCTCCGACCTTCACAAAAAAGGTTATTCAAGAATATCTCCTCAGATTTGGGGGAATTTCGTCGGTCGACCTCTTCCGAAGGTCGTACAAGCTCGGGGATGGTACCAATCGATCCGCAGGACCCAAATTAGTCCAGATGCAACCACTTTCCAAGTCTCTCCGACCTTCACAAAAAAAGTTATTCAAGAATATCTCTTTCTCCTATGTGCTTTCATCCCTAACCCTAACCCTTCCGAAAGTCGGAGAAGCTCAAGGATGGTACCGATCGATGCGCGCTACCCCATTTAGTGGGGGTAGAGCCTACTTGCAAGTCTCTCCGACCTTCACAAAAAAAGTTATTCAAGAATATCTCCTCAGATTTGGGGGAATTTCGTCGGTCGACCTCTTCCGAAGGTCGTACAAGCTCGGGGATGGTACCAATCGATCCGCAGGACCCAAATTAGTCCAGATGCAACCACTTTCCAAGTCTCTCCGACCTTCACAAAAAAAGTTATTCAAGAATATCTCTTTCTCCTATGTGCTTTCATCCCTAACCCTAACCCTAACCCTTCCGAAAGTCGGAGAAGCTCAAGGATGGTACCGATCGATGCGCGCTACCCCATTTAGTGGGGGTAGAGCCTACTTGCAAGTCTCTCCGACCTTCACAAAAAAAGTTATTCAAGAATATCTCTTTCTCCTATGTGCTTTCATCCCTAACCCTAACCCTAACCCTTCCGAAAGTCGGAGAAGCTCAAGGATGGTACCGATCGATGCGCGCTACCCCATTTAGTGGGGGTAGAGCCTACTTGCAAGTCTCTCCGACCTTCACAAAAAAAGTTATTCAAGAATATCTCTTTCTCCTATGTGCTTTCATCCCTAACCCTAACCCTAACCCTTCCGAAAGTCGGAGAAGCTCAAGGATGGTACCGATCGATGCGTGCTACCCCATTTAGTGGGGGTAGAGCCTACTTGCAAGTCTCTCCGACCTTCACAAAAAAAGTTATTCAAGAATATCTCTTTCTCCTATGTGCTTTCATCCCTAACCCTAACCCTAACCCTTCCAAAAGTCGGAGAAGCTCAAGGATGGTACTGATCGATGCGCGCAACCCCATTTAGTGGGGGTAGAGCCTACTTGCAAGTCTCTCCGACCTTCACAAAAAAAGTTATTCAAGAATATCTCCTCAGATTTGGGGGAATTTCGTCGGTCGACCTCTTCCGAAGGTCGTACAAGCTCGGGGATGGTACCAATCGATCTGCAGGACCCAAATTAGTCCAGATGCAACCACTTTCCAAGTCTCTCCGACCTTCACAAAAAAAGTTATTCAAGAATATCTCTTTCTCCTATGTGCTTTCATCCCTAACCCTAACCCTAACCCTTCCGAAAGTCGGAGAAGCTCAAGGATGGTACCGATCGATGCGCGCTACCCCATTTAGTGGGGGTAGAGCCTACTTGCAAGTCTCTCCGACCTTCACAAAAAAAGTTATTCAAGAATATCTCTTTCTCCTATGTGCTTTCATCCCTAACCCTAACCCTTCCGAAAGTCGGAAAAGCTCAAGGATGGTACCGATCGATGCGCGCTACCCCATTTAGTGGGGGTAGAGCCTACTTGCAAGTCTCTCCGACCTTCACAAAAAAAGTTATTCAAGAATATCTCCTCAGATTTGGGGGAATTTCGTCGGTCGACCTCTTCCGAAGGTCGTACAAGCTCGGGGATGGTACCAATCGATCCGCAGGACCCAAATTAGTCCAGATGCAACCACTTTCCAAGTCTCTCCGACCTTCACAAAAAAAGTTATTCAAGAATATCTCTTTCTCCTATGTGCTTTCATCCCTAACCCTAACCCTAACCCTTCCGAAAGTCGGAGAAGCTCAAGGATGGTACCGATCGATGCGCGCTACCCCATTTAGTGGGGGTAGAGCCTACTTGCAAGTCTCTACGACCTTCACAAAAAAAGTTATTCAAGAATATCTCTTTCTCCTATGTGCTTTCATCCCTAACCCTAACCCTAACCCTTCCGAAAGTCGGAGAAGCTCAAGGATAGTACCGATCGATGCGCGCTACCCCATTTAGTGGGGGTAAAGCCTACTTGCAAGTCTCTCCGACCTTCACAAAAAAAGTTATTCAAGAATATCTCTTTCTCCTATGTGCTTTCATCCCTAACCCTAACCCTAACCCTTCCGAAAGTCGGAGAAGCTCAAGGATGGTACCGATCGATGCGCGCTACCCCATTTAGTGGGGGTAGAGCCTACTTGCAAGTCTCTCCGACCTTCACAAAAAAAGTTATTCAAGAATATCTCTTTCTCCTATGTGCTTTCATCCCTAACCCTAACCCTAACCCTTCCGAAAGTCGGAGAAGCTCAAGGATGGTACCGATCGATGCGCGCTACCCCATTTAGTGGGGGTAGAGCCTACTTGCAAGTCTCTCCGACCTTCACAAAAAAAGTTATTCAAGAATATCTCTTTCTCCTATGTGCTTTCATCCCTAACCCTAACCCTAACCCTTCCGAAAGTCGGAGAAGCTCAAGGATGGTACCGATCGATGCGCGCTACCCCATTTAGTGGGGGTAGAGCCTACTTGCAAGTCTCTCCGACCTTCACAAAAAAAGTTATTCAAGAATATCTCTTTCTCCTATGTGCTTTCATCCCTAACCCTAACCCTAACCCTTCCAAAAGTCGGAGAAGCTCAAGGATGGTACTGATCGATGCGCGCAACCCCATTTAGTGGGGGTAGAGCCTACTTGCAAGTCTCTCCGACCTTCACAAAAAAAGTTATTCAAGAATATCTCCTCAGATTTGGGGGAATTTCGTCGGTCGACCTCTTCCGAAGGTCGTACAAGCTCGGGGATGGTACCAATCGATCTGCAGGACCCAAATTAGTCCAGATGCAACCACTTTCCAAGTCTCTCCGACCTTCACAAAAAAAGTTATTCAAGAATATCTCTTTCTCCTATGTGCTTTCATCCCTAACCCTAACCCTAACCCTTCCGAAAGTCGGAGAAGCTCAAGGATGGTACCGATCGATGCGCGCTACCCCATTTAGTGGGGGTAGAGCCTACTTGCAAGTCTCTCCGACCTTCACAAAAAAAGTTATTCAAGAATATCTCTTTCTCCTATGTGCTTTCATCCCTAACCCTAACCCTAACCCTTCCGAAAGTCGGAGAAGCTCAAGGATGGTACCGATCGATGTGCGCTACCCCATTTAGTGGGGGTAGAGCCTACTTGCAAGTCTCTCCGACCTTCACAAAAAAAGTTATTCAAGAATATCTCCTCAGATTTGGGGGAATTTCGTCGGTCGACCTCTTCCGAAGGTCGTACAAGCTCGGGGATGGTACCAATCGATCCGCAGGACCCAAATTAGTCCAGATGCAACCACTTTCCAAGTCTCTCCGACCTTCACAAAAAAAGTTATTCAAGAATATCTCTTTCTCCTATGTGCTTTCATCCCTAACCCTAACCCTAACCCTTCCGAAAGTCGGAGAAGCTCAAGGATGGTACCGATCGATGCGCGCTACCCCATTTAGTGGGGGTAGAGCCTACTTGCAAGTCTCTCCGACCTTCACAAAAAAAGTTATTCAAGAATATCTCTTTCTCCTATGTGCTTTCATCCCTAACCCTAACCCTAACCCTTCCGAAAGTCGGAGAAGCTCAAGGATGGTACCGATCGATGCGCGCTACCCCATTTAGTGGGGGTAGAGCCTACTTGCAAGTCTCTCCGACCTTCACAAAAAAAGTTATTCAAGAATATCTCCTCAGATTTGGGGGAATTTCGTCGGTCGACCTCTTCCGAAGGTCGTACAAGCTCGGGGATGGTACCAATCGATCCGCAGGACCCAAATTAGTCCAGATGCAACCACTTTCCAAGTCTCTCCGACCTTCACAAAAAAAGTTATTCAAGAATATCTCTTTCTCCTATGTGCTTTCATCCCTAACCCTAACCCTAACCCTTCCGAAAGTCGGAGAAGCTCAAGGATGGTACCGATCGATGCGCGCTACCCCATTTAGTGGGGGTAGAGCCTACTTGCAAGTCTCTCCGACCTTCACAAAAAAAGTTATTCAAGAATATCTCTTTCTCCTATGTGCTTTCATCCCTAACCCTAACCCTAACCCTTCCGAAAGTCGGAGAAGCTCAAGGATGGTACCGATCGATGCGCGCTACCCCATTTAGTGGGGGTAGAGCCTACTTGCAAGTCTCTCCGACCTTCACAAAAAAAGTTATTCAAGAATATCTCTTTCTCCTATGTGCTTTCATCCCTAACCCTAACCCTAACCCTTCCGAAAGTCGGAGAAGCTCAAAGATGGTACCGATCGATGCGCGCTACCCCATTTAGTGGGGGTAGAGCCTACTTGCAAGTCTCTCCGACCTTCACAAAAAAAGTTATTCAAGAATATCTCTTTCTCCTATGTGCTTTCATCCCTAACCCTAACCCTAACCCTTCCGAAAGTCGGAGAAGCTCAAGGATGGTACTGATCGATGCGCGCAACCCCATTTAGTGGGGGTAGAGCCTACTTGCAAGTCTCTCCGACCTTCACAAAAAAAGTTATTCAAGAATATCTCCTCAGATTTGGGGGAATTTCGTCGGTCGACCTCTTCCGAAGGTCGTACAAGCTCGGGGATGGTACCAATCGATCTGCAGGACCCAAATTAGTCCAGATGCAACCACTTTCCAAGTCTCTCCGACCTTCACAAAAAAAGTTATTCAAGAATATCTCTTTCTCCTATGTGCTTTCATCCCTAACCCTAACCCTAACCCTTCCGAAAGTCGGAGAAGCTCAAGGATGGTACCGATCGATGCGCGCTACCCCATTTAGTGGGGGTAGAGCCTACTTGCAAGTCTCTCCGACCTTCACAAAAAAAGTTATTCAAGAATATCTCTTTCTCCTATGTGCTTTCATCCCTAACCCTAACCCTAACCCTTCCGAAAGTCGGAGAAGCTCAAGGATGGTACCGATCGATGCGCGCTACCCCATTTAGTGGGGGTAGAGCCTACTTGCAAGTCTCTCCGACCTTCACAAAAAAAGTTATTCAAGAATATCTCTTTCTCCTATGTGCTTTCATCCCTAACCCTAACCCTAACCCTTCCGAAAGTCGGAGAAGCTCAAAGATGGTACCGATCGATGCGCGCTACCCCATTTAGTGGGGGTAGAGCCTACTTGCAAGTCTCTCCGACCTTCACAAAAAAAGTTATTCAAGAATATCTCTTTCTCCTATGTGCTTTCATCCCTAACCCTAACCCTAACCCTTCCGAAAGTCGGAGAAGCTCAAGGATGGTACTGATCGATGCGCGCAACCCCATTTAGTGGGGGTAGAGCCTACTTGCAAGTCTCTCCGACCTTCACAAAAAAAGTTATTCAAGAATATCTCCTCAGATTTGGGGGAATTTCGTCGGTCGACCTCTTCCGAAGGTCGTACAAGCTCGGGGATGGTACCAATCGATCTGCAGGACCCAAATTAGTCCAGATGCAACCACTTTCCAAGTCTCTCCGACCTTCACAAAAAAAGTTATTCAAGAATATCTCTTTCTCCTATGTGCTTTCATCCCTAACCCTAACCCTAACCCTTCCGAAAGTCGGAGAAGCTCAAGGATGGTACCGATCGATGCGCGCTACCCCATTTAGTGGGGGTAGAGCCTACTTGCAAGTCTCTCCGACCTTCACAAAAAAAGTTATTCAAGAATATCTCTTTCTCCTATGTGCTTTCATCCCTAACCCTAAACCTAACCCTTCCGAAAGTCGGAGAAGCTCAAGGATGGTACCGATCGATGCGCGCTACCCCATTTAGTGGGGGTAGAGCCTACTTGCAAGTCTCTCCGACCTTCACAAAAAAAGTTATTCAAGAATATCTCTTTCTCCTATGTGCTTTCATCCCTAACCCTAACCCTAACCCTTCCAAAAGTCGGAGAAGCTCAAGGATGGTACTGATCGATGCGCGCAACCCCATTTAGTGGGGGTAGAGCCTACTTGCAAGTCTCTCCGACCTTCACAAAAAAAGTTATTCAAGAATATCTCCTCAGATTTGGGGGAATTTCGTCGGTCGACCTCTTCCGAAGGTCGTACAAGCTCGGGGATGGTACCAATCGATCTGCAGGACCCAAATTAGTCCAGATGCAACCACTTTCCAAGTCTCTCCGACCTTCACAAAAAAAGTTATTCAAGAATATCTCTTTCTCCTATGTGCTTTCATCCCTAACCCTAACCCTAACCCTTCCGAAAGTCGGAGAAGCTCAAGGATGGTACCGATCGATGCGCGCTACCCCATTTAGTGGGGGTAGAGCCTACTTGCAAGTCTCTCCGACCTTCACAAAAAAAGTTATTCAAGAATATCTCTTTCTCCTATGTGCTTTCATCCCTAACCCTAACCCTAACCCTTCCGAAAGTCGGAGAAGCTCAAGGATGGTACCGATCGATGCGCGCTACCCCATTTAGTGGGGGTAGAGCCTACTTGCAAGTCTCTCCGACCTTCACAAAAAAAGTTATTCAAGAATATCTCCTCAGATTTGGGGGAATTTCGTCGGTCGACCTCTTCCGAAGGTCGTACAAGCTCGGGGATGGTACCAATCGATCCGCAGGACCCAAATTAGTCCAGATGCAACCACTTTCCAAGTCTCTCCGACCTTCACAAAAAAAGTTATTCAAGAATATCTCTTTCTCCTATGTGCTTTCATCCCTAACCCTAACCCTAACCCTTCCGAAAGTCGGAGAAGCTCAAGGATGGTACCGATCGATGCGCGCTACCCCATTTAGTGGGGGTAGAGCCTACTTGCAAGTCTCTCCGACCTTCACAAAAAAAGTTATTCAAGAATATCTCTTTCTCCTATGTGCTTTCATCCCTAACCCTAACCCTAACCCTTCCGAAAGTCGGAGAAGCTCAAGGATGGTACCGATCGATGCGCGCAACCCCATTTAGTGGGGGTAGAGCCTACTTGCAAGTCTCTCCGACCTTCACAAAAAAGGTTATTCAAGAATATCTCCTCAGATTTGGGGGAATTTCGTCGGTCGACCTCTTCCGAAGGTCGTACAAGCTCGGGGATGGTACCAATCGATCCGCAGGACCCAAATTAGTCCAGATGCAACCACTTTCCAAGTCTCTCCGACCTTCACAAAAAAAGTTATTCAAGAATATCTCTTTCTCCTATGTGCTTTCATCCCTAACCCTAACCCTTCCGAAAGTCGGAGAAGCTCAAGGATGGTACCGATCGATGCGCGCTACCCCATTTAGTGGGGGTAGAGCCTACTTGCAAGTCTCTCCGACCTTCACAAAAAAAGTTATTCAAGAATATCTCCTCAGATTTGGGGGAATTTCGTCGGTCGACCTCTTCCGAAGGTCGTACAAGCTCGGGGATGGTACCAATCGATCCGCAGGACCCAAATTAGTCCAGATGCAACCACTTTCCAAGTCTCTCCGACCTTCACAAAAAAAGTTATTCAAGAATATCTCTTTCTCCTATGTGCTTTCATCCCTAACCCTAACCCTAACCCTTCCGAAAGTCGGAGAAGCTCAAGGATGGTACCGATCGATGCGCGCTACCCCATTTAGTGGGGGTAGAGCCTACTTGCAAGTCTCTCCGACCTTCACAAAAAAAGTTATTCAAGAATATCTCTTTCTCCTATGTGCTTTCATCCCTAACCCTAACCCTAACCCTTCCGAAAGTCGGAGAAGCTCAAGGATGGTACCGATCGATGCGCGCTACCCCATTTAGTGGGGGTAGAGCCTACTTGCAAGTCTCTCCGACCTTCACAAAAAAAGTTATTCAAGAATATCTCTTTCTCCTATGTGCTTTCATCCCTAACCCTAACCCTAACCCTTCCGAAAGTCGGAGAAGCTCAAGGATGGTACCGATCGATGCGTGCTACCCCATTTAGTGGGGGTAGAGCCTACTTGCAAGTCTCTCCGACCTTCACAAAAAAAGTTATTCAAGAATATCTCTTTCTCCTATGTGCTTTCATCCCTAACCCTAACCCTAACCCTTCCAAAAGTCGGAGAAGCTCAAGGATGGTACTGATCGATGCGCGCAACCCCATTTAGTGGGGGTAGAGCCTACTTGCAAGTCTCTCCGACCTTCACAAAAAAAGTTATTCAAGAATATCTCCTCAGATTTGGGGGAATTTCGTCGGTCGACCTCTTCCGAAGGTCGTACAAGCTCGGGGATGGTACCAATCGATCTGCAGGACCCAAATTAGTCCAGATGCAACCACTTTCCAAGTCTCTCCGACCTTCACAAAAAAAGTTATTCAAGAATATCTCTTTCTCCTATGTGCTTTCATCCCTAACCCTAACCCTAACCCTTCCGAAAGTCGGAGAAGCTCAAGGATGGTACCGATCGATGCGCGCTACCCCATTTAGTGGGGGTAGAGCCTACTTGCAAGTCTCTCCGACCTTCACAAAAAAAGTTATTCAAGAATATCTCTTTCTCCTATGTGCTTTCATCCCTAACCCTAACCCTTCCGAAAGTCGGAAAAGCTCAAGGATGGTACCGATCGATGCGCGCTACCCCATTTAGTGGGGGTAGAGCCTACTTGCAAGTCTCTCCGACCTTCACAAAAAAAGTTATTCAAGAATATCTCCTCAGATTTGGGGGAATTTCGTCGGTCGACCTCTTCCGAAGGTCGTACAAGCTCGGGGATGGTACCAATCGATCCGCAGGACCCAAATTAGTCCAGATGCAACCACTTTCCAAGTCTCTCCGACCTTCACAAAAAAAGTTATTCAAGAATATCTCTTTCTCCTATGTGCTTTCATCCCTAACCCTAACCCTAACCCTTCCGAAAGTCGGAGAAGCTCAAGGATGGTACCGATCGATGCGCGCTACCCCATTTAGTGGGGGTAGAGCCTACTTGCAAGTCTCTACGACCTTCACAAAAAAAGTTATTCAAGAATATCTCTTTCTCCTATGTGCTTTCATCCCTAACCCTAACCCTAACCCTTCCGAAAGTCGGAGAAGCTCAAGGATAGTACCGATCGATGCGCGCTACCCCATTTAGTGGGGGTAAAGCCTACTTGCAAGTCTCTCCGACCTTCACAAAAAAAGTTATTCAAGAATATCTCTTTCTCCTATGTGCTTTCATCCCTAACCCTAACCCTAACCCTTCCGAAAGTCGGAGAAGCTCAAGGATGGTACCGATCGATGCGCGCTACCCCATTTAGTGGGGGTAGAGCCTACTTGCAAGTCTCTCCGACCTTCACAAAAAAAGTTATTCAAGAATATCTCTTTCTCCTATGTGCTTTCATCCCTAACCCTAACCCTAACCCTTCCGAAAGTCGGAGAAGCTCAAGGATGGTACCGATCGATGCGCGCTACCCCATTTAGTGGGGGTAGAGCCTACTTGCAAGTCTCTCCGACCTTCACAAAAAAAGTTATTCAAGAATATCTCTTTCTCCTATGTGCTTTCATCCCTAACCCTAACCCTAACCCTTCCGAAAGTCGGAGAAGCTCAAGGATGGTACCGATCGATGCGCGCTACCCCATTTAGTGGGGGTAGAGCCTACTTGCAAGTCTCTCCGACCTTCACAAAAAAAGTTATTCAAGAATATCTCTTTCTCCTATGTGCTTTCATCCCTAACCCTAACCCTAACCCTTCCAAAAGTCGGAGAAGCTCAAGGATGGTACTGATCGATGCGCGCAACCCCATTTAGTGGGGGTAGAGCCTACTTGCAAGTCTCTCCGACCTTCACAAAAAAAGTTATTCAAGAATATCTCCTCAGATTTGGGGGAATTTCGTCGGTCGACCTCTTCCGAAGGTCGTACAAGCTCGGGGATGGTACCAATCGATCTGCAGGACCCAAATTAGTCCAGATGCAACCACTTTCCAAGTCTCTCCGACCTTCACAAAAAAAGTTATTCAAGAATATCTCTTTCTCCTATGTGCTTTCATCCCTAACCCTAACCCTAACCCTTCCGAAAGTCGGAGAAGCTCAAGGATGGTACCGATCGATGCGCGCTACCCCATTTAGTGGGGGTAGAGCCTACTTGCAAGTCTCTCCGACCTTCACAAAAAAAGTTATTCAAGAATATCTCTTTCTCCTATGTGCTTTCATCCCTAACCCTAACCCTAACCCTTCCGAAAGTCGGAGAAGCTCAAGGATGGTACCGATCGATGTGCGCTACCCCATTTAGTGGGGGTAGAGCCTACTTGCAAGTCTCTCCGACCTTCACAAAAAAAGTTATTCAAGAATATCTCCTCAGATTTGGGGGAATTTCGTCGGTCGACCTCTTCCGAAGGTCGTACAAGCTCGGGGATGGTACCAATCGATCCGCAGGACCCAAATTAGTCCAGATGCAACCACTTTCCAAGTCTCTCCGACCTTCACAAAAAAAGTTATTCAAGAATATCTCTTTCTCCTATGTGCTTTCATCCCTAACCCTAACCCTAACCCTTCCGAAAGTCGGAGAAGCTCAAGGATGGTACCGATCGATGCGCGCTACCCCATTTAGTGGGGGTAGAGCCTACTTGCAAGTCTCTCCGACCTTCACAAAAAAAGTTATTCAAGAATATCTCTTTCTCCTATGTGCTTTCATCCCTAACCCTAACCCTAACCCTTCCGAAAGTCGGAGAAGCTCAAGGATGGTACCGATCGATGCGCGCTACCCCATTTAGTGGGGGTAGAGCCTACTTGCAAGTCTCTCCGACCTTCACAAAAAAAGTTATTCAAGAATATCTCCTCAGATTTGGGGGAATTTCGTCGGTCGACCTCTTCCGAAGGTCGTACAAGCTCGGGGATGGTACCAATCGATCCGCAGGACCCAAATTAGTCCAGATGCAACCACTTTCCAAGTCTCTCCGACCTTCACAAAAAAAGTTATTCAAGAATATCTCTTTCTCCTATGTGCTTTCATCCCTAACCCTAACCCTAACCCTTCCGAAAGTCGGAGAAGCTCAAGGATGGTACCGATCGATGCGCGCTACCCCATTTAGTGGGGGTAGAGCCTACTTGCAAGTCTCTCCGACCTTCACAAAAAAAGTTATTCAAGAATATCTCTTTCTCCTATGTGCTTTCATCCCTAACCCTAACCCTAACCCTTCCGAAAGTCGGAGAAGCTCAAGGATGGTACCGATCGATGCGCGCTACCCCATTTAGTGGGGGTAGAGCCTACTTGCAAGTCTCTCCGACCTTCACAAAAAAAGTTATTCAAGAATATCTCTTTCTCCTATGTGCTTTCATCCCTAACCCTAACCCTAACCCTTCCGAAAGTCGGAGAAGCTCAAAGATGGTACCGATCGATGCGCGCTACCCCATTTAGTGGGGGTAGAGCCTACTTGCAAGTCTCTCCGACCTTCACAAAAAAAGTTATTCAAGAATATCTCTTTCTCCTATGTGCTTTCATCCCTAACCCTAACCCTAACCCTTCCGAAAGTCGGAGAAGCTCAAGGATGGTACTGATCGATGCGCGCAACCCCATTTAGTGGGGGTAGAGCCTACTTGCAAGTCTCTCCGACCTTCACAAAAAAAGTTATTCAAGAATATCTCCTCAGATTTGGGGGAATTTCGTCGGTCGACCTCTTCCGAAGGTCGTACAAGCTCGGGGATGGTACCAATCGATCTGCAGGACCCAAATTAGTCCAGATGCAACCACTTTCCAAGTCTCTCCGACCTTCACAAAAAAAGTTATTCAAGAATATCTCTTTCTCCTATGTGCTTTCATCCCTAACCCTAACCCTAACCCTTCCGAAAGTCGGAGAAGCTCAAGGATGGTACCGATCGATGCGCGCTACCCCATTTAGTGGGGGTAGAGCCTACTTGCAAGTCTCTCCGACCTTCACAAAAAAAGTTATTCAAGAATATCTCTTTCTCCTATGTGCTTTCATCCCTAACCCTAACCCTAACCCTTCCGAAAGTCGGAGAAGCTCAAGGATGGTACCGATCGATGCGCGCTACCCCATTTAGTGGGGGTAGAGCCTACTTGCAAGTCTCTCCGACCTTCACAAAAAAAGTTATTCAAGAATATCTCTTTCTCCTATGTGCTTTCATCCCTAACCCTAACCCTAACCCTTCCGAAAGTCGGAGAAGCTCAAAGATGGTACCGATCGATGCGCGCTACCCCATTTAGTGGGGGTAGAGCCTACTTGCAAGTCTCTCCGACCTTCACAAAAAAAGTTATTCAAGAATATCTCTTTCTCCTATGTGCTTTCATCCCTAACCCTAACCCTAACCCTTCCGAAAGTCGGAGAAGCTCAAGGATGGTACTGATCGATGCGCGCAACCCCATTTAGTGGGGGTAGAGCCTACTTGCAAGTCTCTCCGACCTTCACAAAAAAAGTTATTCAAGAATATCTCCTCAGATTTGGGGGAATTTCGTCGGTCGACCTCTTCCGAAGGTCGTACAAGCTCGGGGATGGTACCAATCGATCTGCAGGACCCAAATTAGTCCAGATGCAACCACTTTCCAAGTCTCTCCGACCTTCACAAAAAAAGTTATTCAAGAATATCTCTTTCTCCTATGTGCTTTCATCCCTAACCCTAACCCTAACCCTTCCGAAAGTCGGAGAAGCTCAAGGATGGTACCGATCGATGCGCGCTACCCCATTTAGTGGGGGTAGAGCCTACTTGCAAGTCTCTCCGACCTTCACAAAAAAAGTTATTCAAGAATATCTCTTTCTCCTATGTGCTTTCATCCCTAACCCTAAACCTAACCCTTCCGAAAGTCGGAGAAGCTCAAGGATGGTACCGATCGATGCGCGCTACCCCATTTAGTGGGGGTAGAGCCTACTTGCAAGTCTCTCCGACCTTCACAAAAAAAGTTATTCAAGAATATCTCTTTCTCCTATGTGCTTTCATCCCTAACCCTAACCCTAACCCTTCCAAAAGTCGGAGAAGCTCAAGGATGGTACTGATCGATGCGCGCAACCCCATTTAGTGGGGGTAGAGCCTACTTGCAAGTCTCTCCGACCTTCACAAAAAAAGTTATTCAAGAATATCTCCTCAGATTTGGGGGAATTTCGTCGGTCGACCTCTTCCGAAGGTCGTACAAGCTCGGGGATGGTACCAATCGATCTGCAGGACCCAAATTAGTCCAGATGCAACCACTTTCCAAGTCTCTCCGACCTTCACAAAAAAAGTTATTCAAGAATATCTCTTTCTCCTATGTGCTTTCATCCCTAACCCTAACCCTAACCCTTCCGAAAGTCGGAGAAGCTCAAGGATGGTACCGATCGATGCGCGCTACCCCATTTAGTGGGGGTAGAGCCTACTTGCAAGTCTCTCCGACCTTCACAAAAAAAGTTATTCAAGAATATCTCTTTCTCCTATGTGCTTTCATCCCTAACCCTAACCCTAACCCTTCCGAAAGTCGGAGAAGCTCAAGGATGGTACCGATCGATGCGCGCTACCCCATTTAGTGGGGGTAGAGCCTACTTGCAAGTCTCTCCGACCTTCACAACAAAAATTATTCAAGAATATCTCCTCAGATTTGGGGGAATTTCGTCGGTCGACCTCTTCCGAAGGTCGTACAAGCTCGGGGATGGTACCAATCGATCCGCAGGACCCAAATTAGTCCAGATGCAACCACTTTCCAAGTCTCTCCGACCTTCACAAAAAAAGTTATTCAAGAATATCTCTTTCTCCTATGTGCTTTCATCCCTAACCCTAACCCTAACCCTTCCGAAAGTCGGAGAAGCTCAAGGATGGTACCGATCGATGCGCGCTACCCCATTTAGTGGGGGTAGAGCCTACTTGCAAGTCTCTCCGACCTTCACAAAAAAAGTTATTCAAGAATATCTCTTTCTCCTATGTGCTTTCATCCCTAACCCTAACCCTAACCCTTCCGAAAGTCGGAGAAGCTCAAGGATGGTACCGATCGATGCGCGCTACCCCATTTAGTGGGGGTAGAGCCTACTTGCAAGTCTCTCCGACCTTCACAAAAAAAGTTATTCAAGAATATCTCTTTCTCCTATGTGCTTTCATCCCTAACCCTAACCCTAACCCTTCCGAAAGTCGGAGAAGCTCAACGATGGTACCGATCGATGCGCGCTACCCCATTTAGTGGGGGTAGAGCCTACTTGCAAGTCTCTCCGACCTTCACAAAAAAAGTTATTCAAGAATATCTCTTTCTCCTATGTGCTTTCATCCCTAACCCTAACCCTAACCCTTCCGAAAGTCGGAGAAGCTCAAGGATGGTACTGATCGATGCGCGCAACCCCATTTAGTGGGGGTAGAGCCTACTTGCAAGTCTCTCCGACCTTCACAAAAAAAGTTATTCAAGAATATCTCCTCAGATTTGGGGGAATTTCGTCGGTCGACCTCTTCCGAAGGTCGTACAAGCTCGGGGATGGTACCAATCGATCCGCAGGACCCAAATTAGTCCAGATGCAACCACTTTCCAAGTCTCTCCGACCTTCACAAAAAAAGTTATTCAAGAATATCTCTTTCTCCTATGTGCTTTCATCCCTAACCCTAACCCTTCCGAAAGTCGGAGAAGCTCAAGGATGGTACCGATCGATGCGCGCTACCCCATTTAGTGGGGGTAGAGCCTACTTGCAAGTCTCTCCGACCTTCACAAAAAAAGTTATTCAAGAATATCTCTTTCTCCTATGTGCTTTCATCCCTAACCCTAACCCTAACCCTTCCGAAAGTCGGAGAAGCTCAAGGATGGTACCGATCGATGCGCGCAACCCCATTTAGTGGGGGTAGAGCCTACTTGCAAGTCTCTCCGACCTTCACAAAAAAAGTTATTCAAGAATATCTCCTCAGATTTGGGGGAATTTCGTCGGTCGACCTCTTCCGAAGGTCGTACAAGCTCGGGGATGGTACCAATCGATCCGCAGGACCCAAATTAGTCCAGATGCAACCACTTTCCAAGTCTCTCCGACCTTCACAAAAAAAGTTATTCAAGAATATCTCTTTCTCCTATGTGCTTTCATCCCTAACCCTAACCCTAACCCTTCCGAAAGTCGGAGAAGCTCAAGGATGGTACCGATCGATGCGCGCTACCCCATTTAGTGGGGGTAGAGCCTACTTGCAAGTCTCTCCGACCTTCACAAAAAAAGTTATTCAAGAATATCTCTTTCTCCTATGTGCTTTCATCCCTAACCCTAACCCTAACCCTTCCGAAAGTCGGAGAAGCTCAAGGATGGTACCGATCGATGCGCGCTACCCCATTTAGTGGGGGTAGAGCCTACTTGCAAGTCTCTCCGACCTTCACAAAAAAAGTTATTCAAGAATATCTCTTTCTCCTATGTGCTTTCATCCCTAACCCTAACCCTAACCCTTCCGAAAGTCGGAGAAGCTCAAAGATGGTACCGATCGATGCGCGCTACCCCATTTAGTGGGGGTAGAGCCTACTTGCAAGTCTCTCCGACCTTCACAAAAAAAGTTATTCAAGAATATCTCTTTCTCCTATGTGCTTTCATCCCTAACCCTAACCCTAACCCTTCCGAAAGTCGGAGAAGCTCAAGGATGGTACTGATCGATGCGCGCAACCCCATTTAGTGGGGGTAGAGCCTACTTGCAAGTCTCTCCGACCTTCACAAAAAAAGTTATTCAAGAATATCTCCTCAGATTTGGGGGAATTTCGTCGGTCGACCTCTTCCGAAGGTCGTACAAGCTCGGGGATGGTACCAATCGATCTGCAGGACCCAAATTAGTCCAGATGCAACCACTTTCCAAGTCTCTCCGACCTTCACAAAAAAAGTTATTCAAGAATATCTCTTTCTCCTATGTGCTTTCATCCCTAACCCTAACCCTAACCCTTCCGAAAGTCGGAGAAGCTCAAGGATGGTACCGATCGATGCGCGCTACCCCATTTAGTGGGGGTAGAGCCTACTTGCAAGTCTCTCCGACCTTCACAAAAAAAGTTATTCAAGAATATCTCTTTCTCCTATGTGCTTTCATCCCTAACCCTAACCCTAACCCTTCCGAAAGTCGGAGAAGCTCAAGGATGGTACCGATCGATGCGCGCTACCCCATTTAGTGGGGGTAGAGCCTACTTGCAAGTCTCTCCGACCTTCACAAAAAAAGTTATTCAAGAATATCTCTTTCTCCTATGTGCTTTCATCCCTAACCCTAACCCTAACCCTTCCGAAAGTCGGAGAAGCTCAAAGATGGTACCGATCGATGCGCGCTACCCCATTTAGTGGGGGTAGAGCCTACTTGCAAGTCTCTCCGACCTTCACAAAAAAAGTTATTCAAGAATATCTCTTTCTCCTATGTGCTTTCATCCCTAACCCTAACCCTAACCCTTCCGAAAGTCGGAGAAGCTCAAGGATGGTACTGATCGATGCGCGCAACCCCATTTAGTGGGGGTAGAGCCTACTTGCAAGTCTCTCCGACCTTCACAAAAAAAGTTATTCAAGAATATCTCCTCAGATTTGGGGGAATTTCGTCGGTCGACCTCTTCCGAAGGTCGTACAAGCTCGGGGATGGTACCAATCGATCTGCAGGACCCAAATTAGTCCAGATGCAACCACTTTCCAAGTCTCTCCGACCTTCACAAAAAAAGTTATTCAAGAATATCTCTTTCTCCTATGTGCTTTCATCCCTAACCCTAACCCTAACCCTTCCGAAAGTCGGAGAAGCTCAAGGATGGTACCGATCGATGCGCGCTACCCCATTTAGTGGGGGTAGAGCCTACTTGCAAGTCTCTCCGACCTTCACAAAAAAAGTTATTCAAGAATATCTCTTTCTCCTATGTGCTTTCATCCCTAACCCTAAACCTAACCCTTCCGAAAGTCGGAGAAGCTCAAGGATGGTACCGATCGATGCGCGCTACCCCATTTAGTGGGGGTAGAGCCTACTTGCAAGTCTCTCCGACCTTCACAAAAAAAGTTATTCAAGAATATCTCTTTCTCCTATGTGCTTTCATCCCTAACCCTAACCCTAACCCTTCCAAAAGTCGGAGAAGCTCAAGGATGGTACTGATCGATGCGCGCAACCCCATTTAGTGGGGGTAGAGCCTACTTGCAAGTCTCTCCGACCTTCACAAAAAAAGTTATTCAAGAATATCTCCTCAGATTTGGGGGAATTTCGTCGGTCGACCTCTTCCGAAGGTCGTACAAGCTCGGGGATGGTACCAATCGATCTGCAGGACCCAAATTAGTCCAGATGCAACCACTTTCCAAGTCTCTCCGACCTTCACAAAAAAAGTTATTCAAGAATATCTCTTTCTCCTATGTGCTTTCATCCCTAACCCTAACCCTAACCCTTCCGAAAGTCGGAGAAGCTCAAGGATGGTACCGATCGATGCGCGCTACCCCATTTAGTGGGGGTAGAGCCTACTTGCAAGTCTCTCCGACCTTCACAAAAAAAGTTATTCAAGAATATCTCTTTCTCCTATGTGCTTTCATCCCTAACCCTAACCCTAACCCTTCCGAAAGTCGGAGAAGCTCAAGGATGGTACCGATCGATGCGCGCTACCCCATTTAGTGGGGGTAGAGCCTACTTGCAAGTCTCTCCGACCTTCACAACAAAAATTATTCAAGAATATCTCCTCAGATTTGGGGGAATTTCGTCGGTCGACCTCTTCCGAAGGTCGTACAAGCTCGGGGATGGTACCAATCGATCCGCAGGACCCAAATTAGTCCAGATGCAACCACTTTCCAAGTCTCTCCGACCTTCACAAAAAAAGTTATTCAAGAATATCTCTTTCTCCTATGTGCTTTCATCCCTAACCCTAACCCTAACCCTTCCGAAAGTCGGAGAAGCTCAAGGATGGTACCGATCGATGCGCGCTACCCCATTTAGTGGGGGTAGAGCCTACTTGCAAGTCTCTCCGACCTTCACAAAAAAAGTTATTCAAGAATATCTCTTTCTCCTATGTGCTTTCATCCCTAACCCTAACCCTAACCCTTCCGAAAGTCGGAGAAGCTCAAGGATGGTACCGATCGATGCGCGCTACCCCATTTAGTGGGGGTAGAGCCTACTTGCAAGTCTCTCCGACCTTCACAAAAAAAGTTATTCAAGAATATCTCTTTCTCCTATGTGCTTTCATCCCTAACCCTAACCCTAACCCTTCCGAAAGTCGGAGAAGCTCAACGATGGTACCGATCGATGCGCGCTACCCCATTTAGTGGGGGTAGAGCCTACTTGCAAGTCTCTCCGACCTTCACAAAAAAAGTTATTCAAGAATATCTCTTTCTCCTATGTGCTTTCATCCCTAACCCTAACCCTAACCCTTCCGAAAGTCGGAGAAGCTCAAGGATGGTACTGATCGATGCGCGCAACCCCATTTAGTGGGGGTAGAGCCTACTTGCAAGTCTCTCCGACCTTCACAAAAAAAGTTATTCAAGAATATCTCCTCAGATTTGGGGGAATTTCGTCGGTCGACCTCTTCCGAAGGTCGTACAAGCTCGGGGATGGTACCAATCGATCCGCAGGACCCAAATTAGTCCAGATGCAACCACTTTCCAAGTCTCTCCGACCTTCACAAAAAAAGTTATTCAAGAATATCTCTTTCTCCTATGTGCTTTCATCCCTAACCCTAACCCTTCCGAAAGTCGGAGAAGCTCAAGGATGGTACCGATCGATGCGCGCTACCCCATTTAGTGGGGGTAGAGCCTACTTGCAAGTCTCTCCGACCTTCACAAAAAAAGTTATTCAAGAATATCTCTTTCTCCTATGTGCTTTCATCCCTAACCCTAACCCTAACCCTTCCGAAAGTCGGAGAAGCTCAAGGATGGTACCGATCGATGCGCGCAACCCCATTTAGTGGGGGTAGAGCCTACTTGCAAGTCTCTCCGACCTTCACAAAAAAAGTTATTCAAGAATATCTCCTCAGATTTGGGGGAATTTCGTCGGTCGACCTCTTCCGAAGGTCGTACAAGCTCGGGGATGGTACCAATCGATCCGCAGGACCCAAATTAGTCCAGATGCAACCACTTTCCAAGTCTCTCCGACCTTCACAAAAAAAGTTATTCAAGAATATCTCTTTCTCCTATGTGCTTTCATCCCTAACCCTAACCCTAACCCTTCCGAAAGTCGGAGAAGCTCAAGGATGGTACCGATCGATGCGCGCTACCCCATTTAGTGGGGGTAGAGCCTACTTGCAAGTCTCTCCGACCTTCACAAAAAAAGTTATTCAAGAATATCTCCTCAGATTTGGGGGAATTTCGTCGGTCGACCTCTTCCGAAGGTCGTACAAGCTCGGGGATGGTACCAATCGATCCGCAGGACCCAAATTAGTCCAGATGCAACCACTTTCCAAGTCTCTCCGACCTTCACAAAAAAAGTTATTCAAGAATATCTCTTTCTCCTATGTGCTTTCATCCCTAACCCTAACCCTTCCGAAAGTCGGAGAAGCTCAAGGATGGTACCGATCGATGCGCGTTACCCCATTTAGTGGGGGTAGAGCCTACTTGCAAGTCTCTCCGACCTTCACAAAAAAAGTTATTCAAGAATATCTCTTTCTCCTATGTGCTTTCATCCCTAACCCTAACCCTAACCCTTCCGAAAGTCGGAGAAGCTCAAGGATGGTACCGATCGATGCGCGCTACCCCATTTAGTGGGGGTAGAGCCTACTTGCAAGTCTCTCCGACCTTCACAAAAAAAGTTATTCAAGAATATCTCTTTCTCCTATGTGCTTTCATCCCTAACCCTAACCCTTCCGAAAGTCGGAGAAGCTCAAGGATGGTACCGATCGATGCGCGCTACCCCATTTAGTGGGGGTAGAGCCTACTTGCAAGTCTCTCCGACCTTCACAAAAAAAGTTATTCAAGAATATCTCTTTCTCCTATGTGCTTTCAGCCCTAACCCTAACCCTAACCCTTCCGAAAGTCGGAGAAGCTCAAGGATGGTACTGATCGATGCGCGCAACCCCATTTAGTGGGGGTAGAGCCTACTTGCAAGTCTCTCCGACCTTCACAAAAAAAGTTATTCAAGAATATCTCCTCAGATTTGGGGGAATTTCGTCGGTCGACCTCTTCCGAAGGTCGTACAAGCTCGGGGATGGTACCAATAGATCCGCAGGACCCAAATTAGTCCAGATGCAACCACTTTCCAAGTCTCTCCGACCTTCACAAAAAAAGTTATTCAAGAATATCTCTTTCTCCTATGTGCTTTCATCCCTAACCCTAACCCTAACCCTTCCGAAAGTCGGAAAAGCTCAAGGATGGTACCGATCGATGCGCGCTACCCCATTTAGTGGGGGTAGAGCCTACTTGCAAGTCTCTCCGACCTTCACAAAAAAAGTTATTCAAGAATATCTCTTTCTCCTATGTGCTTTCATCCCTAACCCTAACCCTAACCCTTCCGAAAGTCGGAGAAGCTCAAGGATGGTACCGATCGATGCGCGCTACCCCATTTAGTGGGGGTAGAGCCTACTTGCAAGTCTCTCCGACCTTCACAAAAAAAGTTATTCAAGAATATCTCTTTCTCCTATGTGCTTTCATCCCTAACCCTAACCCTAACCCTTCCGAAAGTCGGAGAAGCTCAAGGATGGTACCGATCGATGCGCGCTACCCCATTTAGTGGGGGTAGAGCCTACTTGCAAGTCTCTCCGACCTTCACAAAAAAAGTTATTCAAGAATATCTCTTTCTCCTATGTGCTTTCATCCCTAACCCTAACCCTAACCCTTCCGAAAGTCGGAGAAGCTCAAGGATGGTACCGATCGATGCGCGCTACCCCATTTAGTGGGGGTAGAGCCTATTTGCAAGTCTCTCCGACCTTCACAAAAAAAGTTATTCAAGAATATCTCTTTCTCCTATGTGCTTTCATCCCTAACCCTAACCCTAACCCTTCCGAAAGTCGGAGAAGCTCAAGGATGGTACCGATCGATGCGCGCTACCCCATTTAGTGGGGGTAGAGCCTACTTGCAAGTCTCTCCGACCTTCACAAAAAAAGTTATTCAAGAATATCTCTTTCTCCTATGTGCTTTCATCCCTAACCCTAACCCTAACCCTTCCGAAAGTCGGAGAAGCTCAAGGATGGTACTGATCGATGCGCGCAACCCCATTTAGTGGGGGTAGAGCCTACTTGCAAGTCTCTCCGACCTTCACAAAAAAAGTTATTCAAGAATATCTCCTCAGATTTGGGGGAATTTCGTCGGTCGACCTCTTCCGAAGGTCGTACAAGCTCGGGGATGGTACCAATCGATCTGCAGGACCCAAATTAGTCCAGATGCAACCACTTTCCAAGTCTCTCCGACCTTCACAAAAAAAGTTATTCAAGAATATCTCTTTCTCCTATGTGCTTTCATCCCTAACCCTAACCCTAACCCTTCCGAAAGTCGGAGAAGCTCAAGGATGGTACCGATCGATGCGCGCTACCCCATTTAGTGGGGGTAGAGCCTACTTGCAAGTCTCTCCGACCTTCACAAAAAAAGTTATTCAAGAATATCTCTTTCTCCTATGTGCTTTCATCCCTAACCCTAACCCTTCCGAAAGTCGGAGAAGCTCAAGGATGGTACCGATCGATGCGCGCAACCCCATTTAGTGGGGGTAGAGCCTACTTGCAAGTCTCTCCGACCTTCACAAAAAAAGTTATTCAAGAATATCTCCTCAGATTTGGGGGAATTTCGTCGGTCGACCTCTTCCGAAGGTCGTACAAGCTCGGGGATGGTACCAATCGATCTGCAGGACCCAAATTAGTCCAGATGCAACCACTTTCCAAGTCTCTCCGACCTTCACAAAAAAAGTTATTCAAGAATATCTCTTTCTCCTATGTGCTTTCATCCCTAACCCTAACCCTAACCCTTCCGAAAGTCGGAGAAGCTCAAGGATGGTACCGATCGATGCGCGCTACCCCATTTAGTGGGGGTAGAGCCTACTTGCAAGTCTCTCCGACCTTCACAAAAAAAGTTATTCAAGAATATCTCTTTCTCCTATGTGCTTTCATCCCTAACCCTAACCCTAACCCTTCCGAAAGTCGGAGAAGCTCAAGGATGGTACCGATCGATGCGCGCTACCCCATTTAGTGGGGGTAGAGCCTACTTGCAAGTCTCTCCGACCTTCACAAAAAAAGTTATTCAAGAATATCTCTTTCTCCTATGTGCTTTCATCCCTAACCCTAACCCTAACCCTTCCGAAAGTCGGAGAAGCTCAAGGATGGTACCGATCGATGTGCGCTACCCCATTTAGTGGGGGTAGAGCCTACTTGCAAGTCTCTCCGACCTTCACAAAAAAAGTTATTCAAGAATATCTCTTTCTCCTATGTGCTTTCATCCCTAACCCTAACCCTAACCCTTCCGAAAGTCGGAGAAGCTCAAGGATGGTACTGATCGATGCGCGCAACCCCATTTAGTGGGGGTAGAGCCTACTTGCAAGTCTCTCCGACCTTCACAAAAAAAGTTATTCAAGAATATCTCCTCAGATTTGGGGGAATTTCGTCGGTCGACCTCTTCCGAAGGTCGTACAAGCTCGGGGATGGTACCAATCGATCCGCAGGACCCAAATTAGTCCAGATGCAACCACTTTCCAAGTCTCTCCGACCTTCACAAAAAAAGTTATTCAAGAATATCTCTTTCTCCTATGTGCTTTCATCCCTAACCCTAACCCTAACCCTTCCGAAAGTCGGAGAAGCTCAAGGATGGTACCGATCGATGCGCGCTACCCCATTTAGTGGGGGTAGAGCCTACTTGCAAGTCTCTCCGACCTTCACAAAAAAAGTTATTCAAGAATATCTCTTTCTCCTATGTGCTTTCATCCCTAACCCTAACCCTAACCCTTCCGAAAGTCGGAGAAGCTCAAGGATGGTACCGATCGATGCGCGCTACCCCATTTAGTGGGGGTAGAGCCTACTTGCAAGTCTCTCCGACCTTCACAAAAAAAGTTATTCAAGAATATCTCTTTCTCCTATGTGCTTTCATCCCTAACCCTAACCCTAACCCTTCCGAAAGTCGGAGAAGCTCAAGGATGGTACCGATCGATGCGCGCTACCCCATTTAGTGGGGGTAGAGCCTACTTGCAAGTCTCTCCGACCTTCACAAAAAAAGTTATTCAAGAATATCTCTTTCTCCTATGTGCTTTCATCCCTAACCCTAACCCTAACCCTTCCAAAAGTCGGAGAAGCTCAAGGATGGTACCGATCGATGCGCGCTACCCCATTTAGTGGGGGTAGAGCCTACTTGCAAGTCTCTCCGACCTTCACAAAAAAAGTTATTCAAGAATATCTCTTTCTCCTATGTGCTTTCATCCCTAACCCTAACCCTAACCCTTCCGAAAGTCGGAGAAGCTCAAGGATGGTACCGATCGATGCGCGCTACCCCATTTAGTGGGGGTAGAGCCTACTTGCAAGTCTCTCCGACCTTCACAAAAAAAGTTATTCAAGAATATCTCTTTCTCCTATGTGCTTTCATCCCTAACCCTAACCCTAACCCTTCCGAAAGTCGGAGAAGCTCAAGGATGGTACCGATCGATGCGCGCTACCCCATTTAGTGGGGGTAGAGCCTACTTGCAAGTCTCTCCGACCTTCACAAAAAAAGTTATTCAAGAATATTTCTTTCTCCTATGTGCTTTCATCCCTAACCCTAACCCTAACCCTTCCGAAAGTCGGAGAAGCTCAAGGATGGTACCGATCGATGCGCCCAACCCATTTAGTGGGGGTAGAGCCTACTTGCAAGTCTCTCCGACCTTCACAAAAAAAGTTATTCAAGAATATCTCTTTCTCCTATGTGCTTTCATCCCTAACCCTAACCCTAACCCTTCCGAAAGTCGGAGAAGCTCAAGAATGGTACCGATCGATGCGCGCTACCCCATTTAGTGGGGGTAGAGCCTACTTGCAAGTCTCTCCGACCTTCACAAAAAAAGTTATTCAAGAATATCTCTTTCTCCTATGTGCTTTCATCCCTAACCCTAACCCTAACCCTTCCGAAAGTCGGAGAAGCTCAAGGATGGTACCGATCGATGCGCGCTACCCCATTTAGTGGGGGTAGAGCCTACTTGCAAGTCTCTCCGACCTTCACAAAAAAAGTTATTCAAGAATATCTCTTTCTCCTATGTGCTTTCATCCCTAACCCTAACCCTAACCCTTCCGAAAGTCGGAGAAGCTCAAGGATGGTACTGATCGATGCGCGCAACCCCATTTAGTGGGGGTAGAGCCTACTTGCAAGTCTCTCCGACCTTCACAAAAAAAGTTATTCAAGAATATCTCCTCAGATTTGGGGGAATTTCGTCGGTCGACCTCTTCCGAAGGTCGTACAAGCTCGGGGATGGTACCAATCGATCCGCAGGACCCAAATTAGTCCAGATGCAACCACTTTCCAAGTCTCTCCGACCTTCACAAAAAAAGTTATTCAAGAATATCTCCTCAGATTTGGGGGAATTTCGTCGGTCGACCTCTTCCGAAGGTCGTACAAGCTCGGGGATAGTACCAATCGATCCGCAGGACCCAAATTAGTCCAGATGCAACCACTTTCCAAGTCTCTCCGACCTTCACAAAAAAAGTTATTCAAGAATATCTCTTTCTCCTATGTGCTTTCATCCCTAACCCTAACCCTAACCCTTCCGAAAGTCGGAGAAGCTCAAGGATGGTACCGATCGATGCGCGCTACCCCATTTAGTGGGGGTAGAGCCTACTTGCAAGTCTCTCCGACCTTCACAAAAAAAGTTATTCAAGAATATCTCTTTCTCCTATGTGCTTTCATCCCTAACCCTAACCCTAACCCTTCCGAAAGTCGGAGAAGCTCAAGGATGGTACCGATCGATGCGCGCTACCCCATTTAGTGGGGGTAGAGCCTATTTGCAAGTCTCTCCGACCTTCACAAAAAAAGTTATTCAAGAATATCTCTTTCTCCTATGTGCTTTCATCCCTAACCCTAACCCTAACACTTCCGAAAGTCGGAGAAGCTCAAGGATGGTACCGATCGATGCGCGCTACCCCATTTAGTGGGGGTAGAGCCTACTTGCAAGTCTCTCCGACCTTCACAAAAAAAGTTATTCAAGAATATCTCTTTCTCCTATGTGCTTTCATCCCTAACCCTAACCCTAACCCTTCCGAAAGTCGGAGAAGCTCAAGGATGGTACCGATCGATGCGCGCTACCCCATTTAGTGGGGGTAGAGCCTACTTGCAAGTCTCTCCGACCTTCACAAAAAAAGTTATTCAAGAATATCTCTTTCTCCTATGTGCTTTCATCCCTAACCCTAACCCTAACCCTTCCGAAAGTCGGAGAAGCTCAAGGATGGTACCGATCGATGCGCGCTACCCCATTTAGTGGGGGTAGAGCCTACTTGCAAGTCTCTCCGACCTTCACAAAAAAAGTTATTCAAGAATATCTCTTTCTCCTATGTGCTTTCATCCCTAACCCTAACCCTAACCCTTCCGAAAGTCGGAGAAGCTCAAGGATGGTACCGATCGATGCGCGCTACCCCATTTAGTGGGGGTAGAGCCTACTTGCAAGTCTCTCCGACCTTCACAAAAAAAGTTATTCAAGAATATCTCTTTCTCCTATGTGCTTTCATCCCTAACCCTAACCCTAACCCTTCCGAAAGTCGGAGAAGCTCAAGGATGGTACCGATCGATGCGCGCTACCCCATTTAGTGGGGGTAGAGCCTACTTGCAAGTCTCTCCGACCTTCGCAAAAAAAGTTATTCAAGAATATCTCTTTCTCCTATGTGCTTTCATCCCTAACCCTAACCCTAACCCTTCCGAAAGTCGGAGAAGCTCAAGGATGGTACCGATCGATGCGCGCTACCCCATTTAGTGGGGGTAGAGCCTACTTGCAAGTCTCTCCGACCTTCACAAAAAAAGTTATTCAAGAATATCTCTTTCTCCTATGTGCTTTCATCCCTAACCCTAACCCTAACCCTTCCGAAAGTCGGAGAAGCTCAAGGATGGTACCGATCGATGCGCGCTACCCCATTTAGTGGGGGTAGAGCCTACTTGCAAGTCTCTCCGACCTTCGCAAAAAAAGTTATTCAAGAATATCTCTTTCTCCTATGTGCTTTCATCCCTAACCCTAACCCTAACCCTTCCGAAAGTCGGAGAAGCTCAAGGATGGTACTGATCGATGCGCGCAACCCCATTTAGTGGGGGTAATGCCTACTTGCAAGTCTCTCCGACCTTCACAAAAAAAGTTATTCAAGAATATCTCCTCAGATTTGGGGGAATTTCGTCGGTCGACCTCTTCCGAAGGTCGCACAAGCTCGGGGATGGTACCAATCGATCCGCAGGACCCAAATTAGTCCAGATGCAACCACTTTCCAAGTCTCTCCGACCTTCACAAAAAAAGTTATTCAAGAATATCTCTTTCTCTTATGTGCTTTCATCCCTAACCCTAACCCTAACCCTTCCGAAAGTCGGAGAAGCTCAAGGATGGTACCGATCGATGCGCGCTACCCCATTTAGTGGGGGTAGAGCCTACTTGCAAGTCTCTCCGACCTTCACAAAAAAAGTTATTCAAGAATATCTCTTTCTCCTATGTGCTTTCATCCCTAACCCTAACCCTAACCCTTCCGAAAGTCGGAGAAGCTCAAGGATGGTACCGATCGATGCGCGCTACCCCATTTAGTGGGGGTAGAGCCTATTTGCAAGTCTCTCCGACCTTCACAAAAAAAGTTATTCAAGAATATCTCTTTCTCCTATGTGCTTTCATCCCTAACCCTAACCCTAACCCTTCCGAAAGTCGGAGAAGCTCAAGGATGGTACCGATCGATGCGCGCTACCCCATTTAGTGGGGGTAGAGCCTACTTGCAAGTCTCTCCGACCTTCACAAAAAAAGTTATTCAAGAATATCTCTTTCTCCTATGTGCTTTCATCCCTAACCCTAACCCTAACCCTTCCGAAAGTCGGAGAAGCTCAAGGATGGTACTGATCGATGCGCGCAACCCCATTTAGTGGGGGTAGAGCCTACTTGCAAGTCTCTCCGACCTTCACAAAAAAAGTTATTCAAGAATATCTCCTCAGATTTGGGGGAATTTCGTCGGTCGACCTCTTCCGAAGGTCGTACAAGCTCGGGGATGGTACCAATCGATCCGCAGGACCCAAATTA
The DNA here is from genome assembly GCF_963576545.1 of Limanda limanda. Taxonomy (NCBI): domain Eukaryota; kingdom Metazoa; phylum Chordata; class Actinopteri; order Pleuronectiformes; family Pleuronectidae; genus Limanda; species Limanda limanda. The sequence goes on along the minus strand of NW_026870663.1, from coordinate 166,091 downwards.
GTCCAGATGCAACCACTTTCCAAGTCTCTCCGACCTTCACAAAAAAAGTTATTCAAGAATATCTCTTTCTCCTATGTGCTTTCATCCCTAACCCTAACCCTAACCCTTCCGAAAGTCGGAGAAGCTCAAGGATGGTACCGATCGATGCGCGCTACCCCATTTAGTGGGGGTAGAGCCTACTTGCAAGTCTCTCCGACCTTCACAAAAAAAGTTATTCAAGAATATCTCTTTCTCCTATGTGCTTTCATCCCTAACCCTAACCCTAACCCTTCCGAAAGTCGGAGAAGCTCAAGGATGGTACCGATCGATGCGCGCAACCCCATTTAGTGGGGGTAGAGCCTACTTGCAAGTCTCTCCGACCTTCACAAAAAAGGTTATTCAAGAATATCTCCTCAGATTTGGGGGAATTTCGTCGGTCGACCTCTTCCGAAGGTCGTACAAGCTCGGGGATGGTACCAATCGATCCGCAGGACCCAAATTAGTCCAGATGCAACCACTTTCCAAGTCTCTCCGACCTTCACAAAAAAAGTTATTCAAGAATATCTCTTTCTCCTATGTGCTTTCATCCCTAACCCTAACCCTAACCCTTCCGAAAGTCGGAGAAGCTCAAGGATGGTACCGATCGATGCGCGCTACCCCATTTAGTGGGGGTAGAGCCTACTTGCAAGTCTCTCCGACCTTCACAAAAAAAGTTATTCAAGAATATCTCTTTCTCCTATGTGCTTTCATCCCTAACCCTAACCCTAACCCTTCCGAAAGTCGGAGAAGCTCAAGGATGGTACCGATCGATGCGCGCAACCCCATTTAGTGGGGGTAGAGCCTACTTGCAAGTCTCTCCGACCTTCACAAAAAAGGTTATTCAAGAATATCTCCTCAGATTTGGGGGAATTTCGTCGGTCGACCTCTTCCGAAGGTCGTACAAGCTCGGGGATGGTACCAATCGATCCGCAGGACCCAAATTAGTCCAGATGCAACCACTTTCCAAGTCTCTCCGACCTTCACAAAAAAAGTTATTCAAGAATATCTCTTTCTCCTATGTGCTTTCATCCCTAACCCTAACCCTAACCCTTCCGAAAGTCGGAGAAGCTCAAGGATGGTACCGGTCGATGCGCGCTACCCCATTTAGTGGGGGTAGAGCCTACTTGCAAGTCTCTCCGACCTTCACAAAAAAAGTTATTCAAGAATATCTCTTTCTCCTATGTGCTTTCATCCCTAACCCTAACCCTAACCCTTCCGAAAGTCGGAGAAGCTCAAGGATGGTACCGATCGATGCGCGCTACCCCATTTAGTGGGGGTAGAGCCTACTTGCAAGTCTCTCCGACCTTCACAAAAAAAGTTATTCAAGAATATCTCTTTCTCCTATGTGCTTTCATCCCTAACCCTAACCCTAACCCTTCCGAAAGTCGGAGAAGCTCAAGGATGGTACCGATCGATGCGCGCTACCCCATTTAGTGGGGGTAGAGCCTACTTGCAAGTCTCTCCGACCTTCGCAAAAAAAGTTATTCAAGAATATCTCTTTCTCCTATGTGCTTTCATCCCTAACCCTAACCCTAACCCTTCCGAAAGTCGGAGAAGCTCAAGGATGGTACTGATCGATGCGCGCAACCCCATTTAGTGGGGGTAATGCCTACTTGCAAGTCTCTCCGACCTTCACAAAAAAAGTTATTCAAGAATATCTCCTCAGATTTGGGGGAATTTCGTCGGTCGACCTCTTCCGAAGGTCGCACAAGCTCGGGGATGGTACCAATCGATCCGCAGGACCCAAATTAGTCCAGATGCAACCACTTTCCAAGTCTCTCCGACCTTCACAAAAAAAGTTATTCAAGAATATCTCTTTCTCTTATGTGCTTTCATCCCTAACCCTAACCCTAACCCTTCCGAAAGTCGGAGAAGCTCAAGGATGGTACCGATCGATGCGCGCTACCCCATTTAGTGGGGGTAGAGCCTACTTGCAAGTCTCTCCGACCTTCACAAAAAAAGTTATTCAAGAATATCTCTTTCTCCTATGTGCTTTCATCCCTAACCCTAACCCTAACCCTTCCGAAAGTCGGAGAAGCTCAAGGATGGTACCGATCGATGCGCGCTACCCCATTTAGTGGGGGTAGAGCCTATTTGCAAGTCTCTCCGACCTTCACAAAAAAAGTTATTCAAGAATATCTCTTTCTCCTATGTGCTTTCATCCCTAACCCTAACCCTAACCCTTCCGAAAGTCGGAGAAGCTCAAGGATGGTACCGATCGATGCGCGCTACCCCATTTAGTGGGGGTAGAGCCTACTTGCAAGTCTCTCCGACCTTCACAAAAAAAGTTATTCAAGAATATCTCTTTCTCCTATGTGCTTTCATCCCTAACCCTAACCCTAACCCTTCCGAAAGTCGGAGAAGCTCAAGGATGGTACTGATCGATGCGCGCAACCCCATTTAGTGGGGGTAGAGCCTACTTGCAAGTCTCTCCGACCTTCACAAAAAAAGTTATTCAAGAATATCTCCTCAGATTTGGGGGAATTTCGTCGGTCGACCTCTTCCGAAGGTCGTACAAGCTCGGGGATGGTACCAATCGATCCGCAGGACCCAAATTAGTCCAGATGCAACCACTTTCCAAGTCTCTCCGACCTTCACAAAAAAAGTTATTCAAGAATATCTCTTTCTCCTATGTGCTTTCATCCCTAACCCTAACCCTAACCCTTCCGAAAGTCGGAGAAGCTCAAGGATGGTACCGATCGATGCGCGCTACCCCATTTAGTGGGGGTAGAGCCTACTTGCAAGTCTCTCCGACCTTCACAAAAAAAGTTATTCAAGAATATCTCTTTCTCCTATGTGCTTTCATCCCTAACCCTAACCCTAACCCTTCCGAAAGTCGGAGAAGCTCAAGGATGGTACCGATCGATGCGCGCAACCCCATTTAGTGGGGGTAGAGCCTACTTGCAAGTCTCTCCGACCTTCACAAAAAAGGTTATTCAAGAATATCTCCTCAGATTTGGGGGAATTTCGTCGGTCGACCTCTTCCGAAGGTCGTACAAGCTCGGGGATGGTACCAATCGATCCGCAGGACCCAAATTAGTCCAGATGCAACCACTTTCCAAGTCTCTCCGACCTTCACAAAAAAAGTTATTCAAGAATATCTCTTTCTCCTATGTGCTTTCATCCCTAACCCTAACCCTAACCCTTCCGAAAGTCGGAGAAGCTCAAGGATGGTACCGATCGATGCGCGCTACCCCATTTAGTGGGGGTAGAGCCTACTTGCAAGTCTCTCCGACCTTCACAAAAAAAGTTATTCAAGAATATCTCTTTCTCCTATGTGCTTTCATCCCTAACCCTAACCCTAACCCTTCCGAAAGTCGGAGAAGCTCAAGGATGGTACCGATCGATGCGCGCAACCCCATTTAGTGGGGGTAGAGCCTACTTGCAAGTCTCTCCGACCTTCACAAAAAAGGTTATTCAAGAATATCTCCTCAGATTTGGGGGAATTTCGTCGGTCGACCTCTTCCGAAGGTCGTACAAGCTCGGGGATGGTACCAATCGATCCGCAGGACCCAAATTAGTCCAGATGCAACCACTTTCCAAGTCTCTCCGACCTTCACAAAAAAAGTTATTCAAGAATATCTCTTTCTCCTATGTGCTTTCATCCCTAACCCTAACCCTAACCCTTCCGAAAGTCGGAGAAGCTCAAGGATGGTACCGATCGATGCGCGCTACCCCATTTAGTGGGGGTAGAGCCTACTTGCAAGTCTCTCCGACCTTCACAAAAAAAGTTATTCAAGAATATCTCTTTCTCCTATGTGCTTTCATCCCTAACCCTAACCCTAACCCTTCCGAAAGTCGGAGAAGCTCAAGGATGGTACCGATCGATGCGCGCAACCCCATTTAGTGGGGGTAGAGCCTACTTGCAAGTCTCTCCGACCTTCACAAAAAAGGTTATTCAAGAATATCTCCTCAGATTTGGGGGAATTTCGTCGGTCGACCTCTTCCGAAGGTCGTACAAGCTCGGGGATGGTACCAATCGATCCGCAGGACCCAAATTAGTCCAGATGCAACCACTTTCCAAGTCTCTCCGACCTTCACAAAAAAAGTTATTCAAGAATATCTCTTTCTCCTATGTGCTTTCATCCCTAACCCTAACCCTAACCCTTCCGAAAGTCGGAGAAGCTCAAGGATGGTACCGATCGATGCGCGCTACCCCATTTAGTGGGGGTAGAGCCTACTTGCAAGTCTCTCCGACCTTCACAAAAAAAGTTATTCAAGAATATCTCTTTCTCCTATGTGCTTTCATCCCTAACCCTAACCCTAACCCTTCCGAAAGTCGGAGAAGCTCAAGGATGGTACCGATCGATGCGCGCTACCCCATTTAGTGGGGGTAGAGCCTACTTGCAAGTCTCTCCGACCTTCACAAAAAAAGTTATTCAAGAATATCTCTTTCTCCTATGTGCTTTCATCCCTAACCCTAACCCTAACCCTTCCGAAAGTCGGAGAAGCTCAAGGATGGTACCGATCGATGTGCGCTACCCCATTTAGTGGGGGTAGAGCCTACTTGCAAGTCTCTCCGACCTTCACAAAAAAAGTTATTCAAGAATATCTCTTTCTCCTATGTGCTTTCATCCCTAACCCTAACCCTAACCCTTCCGAAAGTCGGAGAAGCTCAAGGATGGTACTGATCGATGCGCGCAACCCCATTTAGTGGGGGTAGAGCCTACTTGCAAGTCTCTCCGACCTTCACAAAAAAAGTTATTCAAGAATATCTCCTCAGATTTGGGGGAATTTCGTCGGTCGACCTCTTCCGAAGGTCGTACAAGCTCGGGGATGGTACCAATCGATCCGCAGGACCCAAATTAGTCCAGATGCAACCACTTTCCAAGTCTCTCCGACCTTCACAAAAAAAGTTATTCAAGAATATCTCTTTCTCCTATGTGCTTTCATCCCTAACCCTAACCCTAACCCTTCCGAAAGTCGGAGAAGCTCAAGGATGGTACCGATCGATGCGCGCTACCCCATTTAGTGGGGGTAGAGCCTACTTGCAAGTCTCTCCGACCTTCACAAAAAAAGTTATTCAAGAATATCTCTTTCTCCTATGTGCTTTCATCCCTAACCCTAACCCTAACCCTTCCGAAAGTCGGAGAAGCTCAAGGATGGTACCGATCGATGCGCGCTACCCCATTTAGTGGGGGTAGAGCCTACTTGCAAGTCTCTCCGACCTTCACAAAAAAAGTTATTCAAGAATATCTCTTTCTCCTATGTGCTTTCATCCCTAACCCTAACCCTAACCCTTCCGAAAGTCGGAGAAGCTCAAGGATGGTACCGATCGATGCGCGCTACCCCATTTAGTGGGGGTAGAGCCTACTTGCAAGTCTCTCCGACCTTCACAAAAAAAGTTATTCAAGAATATCTCTTTCTCCTATGTGCTTTCATCCCTAACCCTAACCCTAACCCTTCCAAAAGTCGGAGAAGCTCAAGGATGGTACCGATCGATGCGCGCTACCCCATTTAGTGGGGGTAGAGCCTACTTGCAAGTCTCTCCGACCTTCACAAAAAAAGTTATTCAAGAATATCTCTTTCTCCTATGTGCTTTCATCCCTAACCCTAACCCTAACCCTTCCGAAAGTCGGAGAAGCTCAAGGATGGTACCGATCGATGCGCGCTACCCCATTTAGTGGGGGTAGAGCCTACTTGCAAGTCTCTCCGACCTTCACAAAAAAAGTTATTCAAGAATATCTCTTTCTCCTATGTGCTTTCATCCCTAACCCTAACCCTAACCCTTCCGAAAGTCGGAGAAGCTCAAGGATGGTACCGATCGATGTGCGCTACCCCATTTAGTGGGGGTAGAGCCTACTTGCAAGTCTCTCCGACCTTCACAAAAAAAGTTATTCAAGAATATCTCTTTCTCCTATGTGCTTTCATCCCTAACCCTAACCCTAACCCTTCCGAAAGTCGGAGAAGCTCAAGGATGGTACTGATCGATGCGCGCAACCCCATTTAGTGGGGGTAGAGCCTACTTGCAAGTCTCTCCGACCTTCACAAAAAAAGTTATTCAAGAATATCTCCTCAGATTTGGGGGAATTTCGTCGGTCGACCTCTTCCGAAGGTCGTACAAGCTCGGGGATGGTACCAATCGATCCGCAGGACCCAAATTAGTCCAGATGCAACCACTTTCCAAGTCTCTCCGACCTTCACAAAAAAAGTTATTCAAGAATATCTCTTTCTCCTATGTGCTTTCATCCCTAACCCTAACCCTAACCCTTCCGAAAGTCGGAGAAGCTCAAGGATGGTACCGATCGATGCGCGCTACCCCATTTAGTGGGGGTAGAGCCTACTTGCAAGTCTCTCCGACCTTCACAAAAAAAGTTATTCAAGAATATCTCTTTCTCCTATGTGCTTTCATCCCTAACCCTAACCCTAACCCTTCCGAAAGTCGGAGAAGCTCAAGGATGGTACCGATCGATGCGCGCTACCCCATTTAGTGGGGGTAGAGCCTACTTGCAAGTCTCTCCGACCTTCACAAAAAAAGTTATTCAAGAATATCTCTTTCTCCTATGTGCTTTCATCCCTAACCCTAACCCTAACCCTTCCGAAAGTCGGAGAAGCTCAAGGATGGTACCGATCGATGCGCGCTACCCCATTTAGTGGGGGTAGAGCCTACTTGCAAGTCTCTCCGACCTTCACAAAAAAAGTTATTCAAGAATATCTCTTTCTCCTATGTGCTTTCATCCCTAACCCTAACCCTAACCCTTCCAAAAGTCGGAGAAGCTCAAGGATGGTACCGATCGATGCGCGCTACCCCATTTAGTGGGGGTAGAGCCTACTTGCAAGTCTCTCCGACCTTCACAAAAAAAGTTATTCAAGAATATCTCTTTCTCCTATGTGCTTTCATCCCTAACCCTAACCCTAACCCTTCCGAAAGTCGGAGAAGCTCAAGGATGGTACCGATCGATGCGCGCTACCCCATTTAGTGGGGGTAGAGCCTACTTGCAAGTCTCTCCGACCTTCACAAAAAAAGTTATTCAAGAATATCTCTTTCTCCTATGTGCTTTCATCCCTAACCCTAACCCTAACCCTTCCGAAAGTCGGAGAAGCTCAAGGATGGTACCGATCGATGCGCGCTACCCCATTTAGTGGGGGTAGAGCCTACTTGCAAGTCTCTCCGACCTTCACAAAAAAAGTTATTCAAGAATATTTCTTTCTCCTATGTGCTTTCATCCCTAACCCTAACCCTAACCCTTCCGAAAGTCGGAGAAGCTCAAGGATGGTACCGATCGATGCGCCCAACCCATTTAGTGGGGGTAGAGCCTACTTGCAAGTCTCTCCGACCTTCACAAAAAAAGTTATTCAAGAATATCTCTTTCTCCTATGTGCTTTCATCCCTAACCCTAACCCTAACCCTTCCGAAAGTCGGAGAAGCTCAAGGATGGTACCGATCGATGCGCGCTACCCCATTTAGTGGGGGTAGAGCCTACTTGCAAGTCTCTCCGACCTTCACAAAAAAAGTTATTCAAGAATATCTCTTTCTCCTATGTGCTTTCATCCCTAACCCTAACCCTAACCCTTCCGAAAGTCGGAGAAGCTCAAGGATGGTACCGATCGATGCGCGCTACCCCATTTAGTGGGGGTAGAGCCTACTTGCAAGTCTCTCCGACCTTCACAAAAAAAGTTATTCAAGAATATCTCTTTCTCCTATGTGCTTTCATCCCTAACCCTAACCCTAACCCTTCCGAAAGTCGGAGAAGCTCAAGGATGGTACTGATCGATGCGCGCAACCCCATTTAGTGGGGGTAGAGCCTACTTGCAAGTCTCTCCGACCTTCACAAAAAAAGTTATTCAAGAATATCTCCTCAGATTTGGGGGAATTTCGTCGGTCGACCTCTTCCGAAGGTCTTACAAGCTCGGGGATGGTACCAATCGATCCGCAGGACCCAAATTAGTCCAGATGCAACCACTTTCCAAGTCTCTCCGACCTTCACAAAAAAAGTTATTCAAGAATATCTCCTCAGATTTGGGGGAATTTCGTCGGTCGACCTCTTCCGAAGGTCGTACAAGCTCGGGGATGGTACCAATCGATCCGCAGGACCCAAATTAGTCCAGATGCAACCACTTTCCAAGTCTCTCCGACCTTCACAAAAAAAGTTATTCAAGAATATCTCTTTCTCCTATGTGCTTTCATCCCTAACCCTAACCCTAACCCTTCCGAAAGTCGGAGAAGCTCAAGGATGGTACCGATCGATGCGCGCTACCCCATTTAGTGGGGGTAGAGCCTACTTGCAAGTCTCTCCGACCTTCACAAAAAAAGTTATTCAAGAATATCTCTTTCTCCTATGTGCTTTCATCCCTAACCCTAACCCTAACCCTTCCGAAAGTCGGAGAAGCTCAAGGATGGTACCGATCGATGCGCGCTACCCCATTTAGTGGGGGTAGAGCCTATTTGCAAGTCTCTCCGACCTTCACAAAAAAAGTTATTCAAGAATATCTCTTTCTCCTATGTGCTTTCATCCCTAACCCTAACCCTAACCCTTCCGAAAGTCGGAGAAGCTCAAGGATGGTACCGATCGATGCGCGCTACCCCATTTAGTGGGGGTAGAGCCTACTTGCAAGTCTCTCCGACCTTCACAAAAAAAGTTATTCAAGAATATCTCTTTCTCCTATGTGCTTTCATCCCTAACCCTAACCCTAACCCTTCCGAAAGTCGGAGAAGCTCAAGGATGGTACCGATCGATGCGCGCTACCCCATTTAGTGGGGGTAGAGCCTACTTGCAAGTCTCTCCGACCTTCACAAAAAAAGTTATTCAAGAATATCTCTTTCTCCTATGTGCTTTCATCCCTAACCCTAACCCTAACCCTTCCGAAAGTCGGAGAAGCTCAAGGATGGTACCGATCGATGCGCGCTACCCCATTTAGTGGGGGTAGAGCCTACTTGCAAGTCTCTCCGACCTTCACAAAAAAAGTTATTCAAGAATATCTCTTTCTCCTATGTGCTTTCATCCCTAACCCTAACCCTAACCCTTCCGAAAGTCGGAGAAGCTCAAGGATGGTACCGATCGATGCGCGCTACCCCATTTAGTGGGGGTAGAGCCTACTTGCAAGTCTCTCCGACCTTCACAAAAAAAGTTATTCAAGAATATCTCTTTCTCCTATGTGCTTTCATCCCTAACCCTAACCCTAACCCTTCCGAAAGTCGGAGAAGCTCAAGGATGGTACCGATCGATGCGCGCTACCCCATTTAGTGGGGGTAGAGCCTACTTGCAAGTCTCTCCGACCTTCGCAAAAAAAGTTATTCAAGAATATCTCTTTCTCCTATGTGCTTTCATCCCTAACCCTAACCCTAACCCTTCCGAAAGTCGGAGAAGCTCAAGGATGGTACTGATCGATGCGCGCAACCCCATTTAGTGGGGGTAATGCCTACTTGCAAGTCTCTCCGACCTTCACAAAAAAAGTTATTCAAGAATATCTCCTCAGATTTGGGGGAATTTCGTCGGTCGACCTCTTCCGAAGGTCGCACAAGCTCGGGGATGGTACCAATCGATCCGCAGGACCCAAATTAGTCCAGATGCAACCACTTTCCAAGTCTCTCCGACCTTCACAAAAAAAGTTATTCAAGAATATCTCTTTCTCTTATGTGCTTTCATCCCTAACCCTAACCCTAACCCTTCCGAAAGTCGGAGAAGCTCAAGGATGGTACCGATCGATGCGTGCTACCCCATTTAGTGGGGGTAGAGCCTACTTGCAAGTCTCTCCGACCTTCACAAAAAAAGTTATTCAAGAATATCTCTTTCTCCTATGTGCTTTCATCCCTAACCCTAACCCTAACCCTTCCGAAAGTCGGAGAAGCTCAAGGATGGTACCGATCGATGCGCGCTACCCCATTTAGTGGGGGTAGAGCCTATTTGCAAGTCTCTCCGACCTTCACAAAAAAAGTTATTCAAGAATATCTCTTTCTCCTATGTGCTTTCATCCCTAACCCTAACCCTAACCCTTCCGAAAGTCGGAGAAGCTCAAGGATGGTACCGATCGATGCGCGTTACCCCATTTAGTGGGGGTAGAGCCTACTTGCAAGTCTCTCCGACCTTCACAAAAAAAGTTATTCAAGAATATCTCTTTCTCCTATGTGCTTTCATCCCTAACCCTAACCCTAACCCTTCCGAAAGTCGGAGAAGCTCAAGGATGGTACTGATCGATGCGCGCAACCCCATTTAGTGGGGGTAGAGCCTACTTGCAAGTCTCTCCGACCTTCACAAAAAAAGTTATTCAAGAATATCTCCTCAGATTTGGGGGAATTTCGTCGGTCGACCTCTTCCGAAGGTCGTACAAGCTCGGGGATGGTACCAATCGATCCGCAGGACCCAAATTAGTCCAGATGCAACCACTTTCCAAGTCTCTCCGACCTTCACAAAAAAAGTTATTCAAGAATATCTCTTTCTCCTATGTGCTTTCATCCCTAACCCTAACCCTAACCCTTCCGAAAGTCGGAGAAGCTCAAGGATGGTACCGATCGATGCGCGCTACCCCATTTAGTGGGGGTAGAGCCTACTTGCAAGTCTCTCCGACCTTCACAAAAAAAGTTATTCAAGAATATCTCTTTCTCCTATGTGCTTTCATCCCTAACCCTAACCCTAACCCTTCCGAAAGTCGGAGAAGCTCAAGGATGGTACCGATCGATGCGCGCAACCCCATTTAGTGGGGGTAGAGCCTACTTGCAAGTCTCTCCGACCTTCACAAAAAAAGTTATTCAAGAATATCTCTTTCTCCTATGTGCTTTCATCCCTAACCCTAACCCTTCCGAAAGTCGGAGAAGCTCAAGGATGGTACCGATCGATGCGCGCTACCCCATTTAGTGGGGGTAGAGCCTACTTGCAAGTCTCTCCGACCTTCACAAAAAAAGTTATTCAAGAATATCTCCTCAGATTTGGGAGAATTTCGTCGGTCGACCTCTTCCGAAGGTCGTACAAGCTCGCGGATGGTACCAATCGATCCGCAGGACCCAAATTAGTCCAGATGCAACCACTTTCCAAGTCTCTCCGACCTTCACAAAAAAAGTTATTCAAGAATATCTCTTTCTCCTATGTGCTTTCATCCCTAACCCTAACCCTAACCCTTCCGAAAGTCGGAGAAGCTCAAGGATGGTACCGATCGATGCGCGCTACCCCATTTAGTGGGGGTAGAGCCTACTTGCAAGTCTCTCCGACCTTCACAAAAAAAGTTATTCAAGAATATCTCTTTCTCCTATGTGCTTTCATCCCTAACCCTAACCCTAACCCTTCCGAAAGTCGGAGAAGCTCAAGGATGGTACCGATCGATGCGCGCTACCCCATTTAGTGGGGGTAGAGCCTACTTGCAAGTCTCTCCGACCTTCACAAAAAAAGTTATTCAAGAATATCTCTTTCTCCTATGTGCTTTCATCCCTAACCCTAACCCTAACCCTTCCGAAAGTCGGAGAAGCTCAAGGATGGTACCGATCGATGCGCGCTACCCCATTTAGTGGGGGTAGAGCCTACTTGCAAGTCTCTCCGACCTTCACAAAAAAAGTTATTCAAGAATATCTCTTTCTCCTATGTGCTTTCATCCCTAACCCTAACCCTAACCCTTCCAAAAGTCGGAGAAGCTCAAGGATGGTACTGATCGATGCGCGCAACCCCATTTAGTGGGGGTAGAGCCTACTTGCAAGTCTCTCCGACCTTCACAAAAAAAGTTATTCAAGAATATCTCCTCAGATTTGGGGGAATTTCGTCGGTCGACCTCTTCCGAAGGTCGTACAAGCTCGGGGATGGTACCAATCGATCTGCAGGACCCAAATTAGTCCAGATGCAACCACTTTCCAAGTCTCTCCGACCTTCACAAAAAAAGTTATTCAAGAATATCTCTTTCTCCTATGTGCTTTCATCCCTAACCCTAACCCTAACCCTTCCGAAAGTCGGAGAAGCTCAAGGATGGTACCGATCGATGCGCGCTACCCCATTTAGTGGGGGTAGAGCCTACTTGCAAGTCTCTCCGACCTTCACAAAAAAAGTTATTCAAGAATATCTCTTTCTCCTATGTGCTTTCATCCCTAACCCTAACCCTAACCCTTCCGAAAGTCGGAGAAGCTCAAGGATGGTACCGATCGATGCGCGCTACCCCATTTAGTGGGGGTAGAGCCTACTTGCAAGTCTCTCCGACCTTCACAAAAAAAGTTATTCAAGAATATCTCCTCAGATTTGGGGGAATTTCGTCGGTCGACCTCTTCCGAAGGTCGTACAAGCTCGGAGATGGTACCAATCGATCCGCAGGACCCAAATTAGTCCAGATGCAACCACTTTCCAAGTCTCTCCGACCTTCACAAAAAAAGTTATTCAAGAATATCTCTTTCTCCTATGTGCTTTCATCCCTAACCCTAACCCTAACCCTTCCGAAAGTCGGAGAAGCTCAAGGATGGTACCGATCGATGCGCGCTACCCCATTTAGTGGGGGTAGAGCCTACTTGCAAGTCTCTCCGACCTTCACAAAAAAAGTTATTCAAGAATATCTCTTTCTCCTATGTGCTTTCATCCCTAACCCTAACCCTAACCCTTCCGAAAGTCGGAGAAGCTCAAGGATGGTACCGATCGATGCGCGCAACCCCATTTAGTGGGGGTAGAGCCTACTTGCAAGTCTCTCCGACCTTCACAAAAAAGGTTATTCAAGAATATCTCCTCAGATTTGGGGGAATTTCGTCGGTCGACCTCTTCCGAAGGTCGTACAAGCTCGGGGATGGTACCAATCGATCCGCAGGACCCAAATTAGTCCAGATGCAACCACTTTCCAAGTCTCTCCGACCTTCACAAAAAAAGTTATTCAAGAATATCTCTTTCTCCTATGTGCTTTCATCCCTAACCCTAACCCTTCCGAAAGTCGGAGAAGCTCAAGGATGGTACCGATCGATGCGCGCTACCCCATTTAGTGGGGGTAGAGCCTACTTGCAAGTCTCTCCGACCTTCACAAAAAAAGTTATTCAAGAATATCTCCTCAGATTTGGGGGAATTTCGTCGGTCGACCTCTTCCGAAGGTCGTACAAGCTCGGGGATGGTACCAATCGATCTGCAGGACCCAAATTAGTCCAGATGCAACCACTTTCCAAGTCTCTCCGACCTTCACAAAAAAAGTTATTCAAGAATATCTCTTTCTCCTATGTGCTTTCATCCCTAACCCTAACCCTAACCCTTCCGAAAGTCGGAGAAGCTCAAGGATGGTACCGATCGATGCGCGCTACCCCATTTAGTGGGGGTAGAGCCTACTTGCAAGTCTCTCCGACCTTCACAAAAAAAGTTATTCAAGAATATCTCTTTCTCCTATGTGCTTTCATCCCTAACCCTAACCCTAACCCTTCCGAAAGTCGGAGAAGCTCAAGGATGGTACCGATCGATGCGCGCTACCCCATTTAGTGGGGGTAGAGCCTACTTGCAAGTCTCTCCGACCTTCACAAAAAAAGTTATTCAAGAATATCTCCTCAGATTTGGGGGAATTTCGTCGGTCGACCTCTTCCGAAGGTCGTACAAGCTCGGGGATGGTACCAATCGATCCGCAGGACCCAAATTAGTCCAGATGCAACCACTTTCCAAGTCTCTCCGACCTTCACAAAAAAAGTTATTCAAGAATATCTCTTTCTCCTATGTGCTTTCATCCCTAACCCTAACCCTAACCCTTCCGAAAGTCGGAGAAGCTCAAGGATGGTACCGATCGATGCGCGCTACCCCATTTAGTGGGGGTAGAGCCTACTTGCAAGTCTCTCCGACCTTCACAAAAAAAGTTATTCAAGAATATCTCTTTCTCCTATGTGCTTTCATCCCTAACCCTAACCCTAACCCTTCCGAAAGTCGGAGAAGCTCAAGGATGGTACCGATCGATGCGCGCAACCCCATTTAGTGGGGGTAGAGCCTACTTGCAAGTCTCTCCGACTTTCACAAAAAAGGTTATTCAAGAATATCTCCTCAGATTTGGGGGAATTTCGTCGGTCGACCTCTTCCGAAGGTCGTACAAGCTCGGGGATGGTACCAATCGATCCGCAGGACCCAAATTAGTCCAGATGCAACCACTTTCCAAGTCTCTCCGACCTTCACAAAAAAAGTTATTCAAGAATATCTCTTTCTCCTATGTGCTTTCATCCCTAACCCTAACCCTTCCGAAAGTCGGAGAAGCTCAAGGATGGTACCGATCGATGCGCGCTACCCCATTTAGTGGGGGTAGAGCCTACTTGCAAGTCTCTCCGACCTTCACAAAAAAAGTTATTCAAGAATATCTCCTCAGATTTGGGGGAATTTCGTCGGTCGACCTCTTCCGAAGGTCGTACAAGCTCGGGGATGGTACCAATCGATCCGCAGGACCCAAATTAGTCCAGATGCAACCACTTTCCAAGTCTCTCCGACCTTCACAAAAAAAGTTATTCAAGAATATCTCTTTCTCCTATGTGCTTTCATCCCTAACCCTAACCCTAACCCTTCCGAAAGTCGGAGAAGCTCAAGGATGGTACTGATCGATGCGCGCTACCCCATTTAGTGGGGGTAGAGCCTACTTGCAAGTCTCTCCGACCTTCACAAAAAAAGTTATTCAAGAATATCTCTTTCTCCTATGTGCTTTCATCCCTAACCCTAACCCTAACCCTTCCGAAAGTCGGAGAAGCTCAAGGATGGTACCGATCGATGCGCGCTACCCCATTTAGTGGGGGTAGAGCCTACTTGCAAGTCTCTCCGACCTTCACAAAAAAAGTTATTCAAGAATATCTCTTTCTCCTATGTGCTTTCATCCCTAACCCTAACCCTAACCCTTCCGAAAGTCGGAGAAGCTCAAGGATGGTACCGATCGATGCGTGCTACCCCATTTAGTGGGGGTAGAGCCTACTTGCAAGTCTCTCCGACCTTCACAAAAAAAGTTATTCAAGAATATCTCTTTCTCCTATGTGCTTTCATCCCTAACCCTAACCCTAACCCTTCCAAAAGTCGGAGAAGCTCAAGGATGGTACTGATCGATGCGCGCAACCCCATTTAGTGGGGGTAGAGCCTACTTGCAAGTCTCTCCGACCTTCACAAAAAAAGTTATTCAAGAATATCTCCTCAGATTTGGGGGAATTTCGTCGGTCGACCTCTTCCGAAGGTCGTACAAGCTCGGGGATGGTACCAATCGATCTGCAGGACCCAAATTAGTCCAGATGCAACCACTTTCCAAGTCTCTCCGACCTTCACAAAAAAAGTTATTCAAGAATATCTCTTTCTCCTATGTGCTTTCATCCCTAACCCTAACCCTAACCCTTCCGAAAGTCGGAGAAGCTCAAGGATGGTACCGATCGATGCGCGCTACCCCATTTAGTGGGGGTAGAGCCTACTTGCAAGTCTCTCCGACCTTCACAAAAAAAGTTATTCAAGAATATCTCTTTCTCCTATGTGCTTTCATCCCTAACCCTAACCCTAACCCTTCCGAAAGTCGGAAAAGCTCAAGGATGGTACCGATCGATGCGCGCTACCCCATTTAGTGGGGGTAGAGCCTACTTGCAAGTCTCTCCGACCTTCACAAAAAAAGTTATTCAAGAATATCTCCTCAGATTTGGGGGAATTTCGTCGGTCGACCTCTTCCGAAGGTCGTACAAGCTCGGGGATGGTACCAATCGATCCGCAGGACCCAAATTAGTCCAGATGCAACCACTTTCCAAGTCTCTCCGACCTTCACAAAAAAAGTTATTCAAGAATATCTCTTTCTCCTATGTGCTTTCATCCCTAACCCTAACCCTAACCCTTCCGAAAGTCGGAGAAGCTCAAGGATGGTACCGATCGATGCGCGCTACCCCATTTAGTGGGGGTAGAGCCTACTTGCAAGTCTCTCCGACCTTCACAAAAAAAGTTATTCAAGAATATCTCTTTCTCCTATGTGCTTTCATCCCTAACCCTAACCCTAACCCTTCCGAAAGTCGGAGAAGCTCAAGGATGGTACCGATCGATGCGCGCTACCCCATTTAGTGGGGGTAAAGCCTACTTGCAAGTCTCTCCGACCTTCACAAAAAAAGTTATTCAAGAATATCTCTTTCTCCTATGTGCTTTCATCCCTAACCCTAACCCTAACCCTTCCGAAAGTCGGAGAAGCTCAAGGATGGTACCGATCGATGCGCGCTACCCCATTTAGTGGGGGTAGAGCCTACTTGCAAGTCTCTCCGACCTTCACAAAAAAAGTTATTCAAGAATATCTCTTTCTCCTATGTGCTTTCATCCCTAACCCTAACCCTAACCCTTCCGAAAGTCGGAGAAGCTCAAGGATGGTACCGATCGATGCGCGCTACCCCATTTAGTGGGGGTAGAGCCTACTTGCAAGTCTCTCCGACCTTCACAAAAAAAGTTATTCAAGAATATCTCTTTCTCCTATGTGCTTTCATCCCTAACCCTAACCCTAACCCTTCCGAAAGTCGGAGAAGCTCAAGGATGGTACCGATCGATGCGCGCTACCCCATTTAGTGGGGGTAGAGCCTACTTGCAAGTCTCTCCGACCTTCACAAAAAAAGTTATTCAAGAATATCTCTTTCTCCTATGTGCTTTCATCCCTAACCCTAACCCTAACCCTTCCAAAAGTCGGAGAAGCTCAAGGATGGTACTGATCGATGCGCGCAACCCCATTTAGTGGGGGTAGAGCCTACTTGCAAGTCTCTCCGACCTTCACAAAAAAAGTTATTCAAGAATATCTCCTCAGA
Source organism: Limanda limanda (assembly GCF_963576545.1). Classification (NCBI taxonomy): domain Eukaryota; kingdom Metazoa; phylum Chordata; class Actinopteri; order Pleuronectiformes; family Pleuronectidae; genus Limanda; species Limanda limanda. The sequence goes on along the minus strand of NW_026870663.1, from coordinate 149,434 downwards.
TTTGGGGGAATTTCGTCGGTCGACCTCTTCCGAAGGTCGTACAAGCTCGGGGATGGTACCAATCGATCTGCAGGACCCAAATTAGTCCAGATGCAACCACTTTCCAAGTCTCTCCGACCTTCACAAAAAAAGTTATTCAAGAATATCTCTTTCTCCTATGTGCTTTCATCCCTAACCCTAACCCTAACCCTTCCGAAAGTCGGAGAAGCTCAAGGATGGTACCGATCGATGCGCGCTACCCCATTTAGTGGGGGTAGAGCCTACTTGCAAGTCTCTCCGACCTTCACAAAAAAAGTTATTCAAGAATATCTCTTTCTCCTATGTGCTTTCATCCCTAACCCTAACCCTAACCCTTCCGAAAGTCGGAGAAGCTCAAGGATGGTACCGATCGATGCGCGCTACCCCATTTAGTGGGGGTAGAGCCTACTTGCAAGTCTCTCCGACCTTCACAAAAAAAGTTATTCAAGAATATCTCCTCAGATTTGGGGGAATTTCGTCGGTCGACCTCTTCCGAAGGTCGTACAAGCTCGGGGATGGTACCAATCGATCCGCAGGACCCAAATTAGTCCAGATGCAACCACTTTCCAAGTCTCTCCGACCTTCACAAAAAAAGTTATTCAAGAATATCTCTTTCTCCTATGTGCTTTCATCCCTAACCCTAACCCTAACCCTTCCGAAAGTCGGAGAAGCTCAAGGATGGTACCGATCGATGCGCGCTACCCCATTTAGTGGGGGTAGAGCCTACTTGCAAGTCTCTCCGACCTTCACAAAAAAAGTTATTCAAGAATATCTCTTTCTCCTATGTGCTTTCATCCCTAACCCTAACCCTAACCCTTCCGAAAGTCGGAGAAGCTCAAGGATGGTACCGATCGATGCGCGCTACCCCATTTAGTGGGGGTAGAGCCTACTTGCAAGTCTCTCCGACCTTCACAAAAAAAGTTATTCAAGAATATCTCTTTCTCCTATGTGCTTTCATCCCTAACCCTAACCCTAACCCTTCCGAAAGTCGGAGAAGCTCAAGGATGGTACCGATCGATGCGCGCTACCCCATTTAGTGGGGGTAGAGCCTACTTGCAAGTCTCTCCGACCTTCACAAAAAAAGTTATTCAAGAATATCTCTTTCTCCTATGTGCTTTCATCCCTAACCCTAACCCTAACCCTTCCGAAAGTCGGAGAAGCTCAAAGATGGTACTGATCGATGCGCGCTACCCCATTTAGTGGGGGTAGAGCCTACTTGCAAGTCTCTCCGACCTTCACAAAAAAAGTTATTCAAGAATATCTCTTTCTCCTATGTGCTTTCATCCCTAACCCTAACCCTAACCCTTCCGAAAGTCGGAGAAGCTCAAGGATGGTACCGATCGATGCGCGCTACCCCATTTAGTGGGGGTAGAGCCTACTTGCAAGTCTCTCCGACCTTCACAAAAAAAGTTATTCAAGAATATCTCTTTCTCCTATGTGCTTTCATCCCTAACCCTAACCCTTCCAAAAGTCGGAGAAGCTCAAGGATGGTACTGATCGATGCGCGCAACCCCATTTAGTGGGGGTAGAGCCTACTTGCAAGTCTCTCCGACCTTCACAAAAAAAGTTATTCAAGAATATCTCCTCAGATTTGGGGGAATTTCGTCGGTCGACCTCTTCCGAAGGTCGTACAAGCTCGGGGATGGTACCAATCGATCTGCAGGACCCAAATTAGTCCAGATGCAACCACTTTCCAAGTCTCTCCGACCTTCACAAAAAAAGTTATTCAAGAATATCTCTTTCTCCTATGTGCTTTCATCCCTAACCCTAACCCTAACCCTTCCGAAAGTCGGAGAAGCTCAAGGATGGTACCGATCGATGCGCGCTACCCCATTTAGTGGGGGTAGAGCCTACTTGCAAGTCTCTCCGACCTTCACAAAAAAAGTTATTCAAGAATATCTCTTTCTCCTATGTGCTTTCATCCCTAACCCTAACCCTAACCCTTCCGAAAGTCGGAGAAGCTCAAGGATGGTACCGATCGATGCGCGCTACCCCATTTAGTGGGGGTAGAGCCTACTTGCAAGTCTCTCCGACCTTCACAAAAAAAGTTATTCAAGAATATCTCTTTCTCCTATGTGCTTTCATCCCTAACCCTAACCCTAACCCTTCCGAAAGTCGGAGAAGCTCAAAGATGGTACCGATCGATGCGCGCTACCCCATTTAGTGGGGGTAGAGCCTACTTGCAAGTCTCTCCGACCTTCACAAAAAAAGTTATTCAAGAATATCTCTTTCTCCTATGTGCTTTCATCCCTAACCCTAACCCTAACCCTTCCGAAAGTCGGAGAAGCTCAAGGATGGTACTGATCGATGCGCGCAACCCCATTTAGTGGGGGTAGAGCCTACTTGCAAGTCTCTCCGACCTTCACAAAAAAAGTTATTCAAGAATATCTCCTCAGATTTGGGGGAATTTCGTCGGTCGACCTCTTCCGAAGGTCGTACAAGCTCGGGGATGGTACCAATCGATCTGCAGGACCCAAATTAGTCCAGATGCAACCACTTTCCAAGTCTCTCCGACCTTCACAAAAAAAGTTATTCAAGAATATCTCTTTCTCCTATGTGCTTTCATCCCTAACCCTAACCCTAACCCTTCCGAAAGTCGGAGAAGCTCAAGGATGGTACCGATCGATGCGCGCTACCCCATTTAGTGGGGGTAGAGCCTACTTGCAAGTCTCTCCGACCTTCACAAAAAAAGTTATTCAAGAATATCTCTTTCTCCTATGTGCTTTCATCCCTAACCCTAAACCTAACCCTTCCGAAAGTCGGAGAAGCTCAAGGATGGTACCGATCGATGCGCGCTACCCCATTTAGTGGGTGTAGAGCCTACTTGCAAGTCTCTCCGACCTTCACAAAAAAAGTTATTCAAGAATATCTCTTTCTCCTATGTGCTTTCATCCCTAACCCTAACCCTAACCCTTCCAAAAGTCGGAGAAGCTCAAGGATGGTACTGATCGATGCGCGCAACCCCATTTAGTGGGGGTAGAGCCTACTTGCAAGTCTCTCCGACCTTCACAAAAAAAGTTATTCAAGAATATCTCCTCAGATTTGGGGGAATTTCGTCGGTCGACCTCTTCCGAAGGTCGTACAAGCTCGGGGATGGTACCAATCGATCTGCAGGACCCAAATTAGTCCAGATGCAACCACTTTCCAAGTCTCTCCGACCTTCACAAAAAAAGTTATTCAAGAATATCTCTTTCTCCTATGTGCTTTCATCCCTAACCCTAACCCTAACCCTTCCGAAAGTCGGAGAAGCTCAAGGATGGTACCGATCGATGCGCGCTACCCCATTTAGTGGGGGTAGAGCCTACTTGCAAGTCTCTCCGACCTTCACAAAAAAAGTTATTCAAGAATATCTCTTTCTCCTATGTGCTTTCATCCCTAACCCTAACCCTAACCCTAACCCTTCCGAAAGTCGGAGAAGCTCAAGGATGGTACCGATCGATGCGCGCTACCCCATTTAGTGGGGGTAGAGCCTACTTGCAAGTCTCTCCGACCTTCACAAAAAAAGTTATTCAAGAATATCTCCTCAGATTTGGGGGAATTTCGTCGGTCGACCTCTTCCGAAGGTCGTACAAGCTCGGGGATGGTACCAATCGATCTGCAGGACCCAAATTAGTCCAGATGCAACCACTTTCCAAGTCTCTCCGACCTTCACAAAAAAAGTTATTCAAGAATATCTCTTTCTCCTATGTGCTTTCATCCCTAACCCTAACCCTAACCCTTCCGAAAGTCGGAGAAGCTCAAGGATGGTACCGATCGATGCGCGCTACCCCATTTAGTGGGGGTAGAGCCTACTTGCAAGTCTCTCCGACCTTCACAAAAAAAGTTATTCAAGAATATCTCTTTCTCCTATGTGCTTTCATCCCTAACCCTAACCCTAACCCTTCCGAAAGTCGGAGAAGCTCAAGGATGGTACCGATCGATGCGCGCTACCCCATTTAGTGGGGGTAGAGCCTACTTGCAAGTCTCTCCGACCTTCACAAAAAAAGTTATTCAAGAATATCTCCTCAGATTTGGGGGAATTTCGTCGGTCGACCTCTTCCGAAGGTCGTACAAGCTCGGGGATGGTACCAATCGATCCGCAGGACCCAAATTAGTCCAGATGCAACCACTTTCCAAGTCTCTCCGACCTTCACAAAAAAAGTTATTCAAGAATATCTCTTTCTCCTATGTGCTTTCATCCCTAACACTAACCCTAACCCTTCCGAAAGTCGGAGAAGCTCAAGGATGGTACCGATCGATGCGCGCTACCCCATTTAGTGGGGGTAGAGCCTACTTGCAAGTCTCTCCGACCTTCACAAAAAAAGTTATTCAAGAATATCTCTTTCTCCTATGTGCTTTCATCCCTAACCCTAACCCTAACCCTTCCGAAAGTCGGAGAAGCTCAAGGATGGTACCGATCGATGCGCGCTACCCCATTTAGTGGGGGTAGAGCCTACTTGCAAGTCTCTCCGACCTTCACAAAAAAAGTTATTCAAGAATATCTCTTTCTCCTATGTGCTTTCATCCCTAACCCTAACCCTAACCCTTCCGAAAGTCGGAGAAGCTCAACGATGGTACCGATCGATGCGCGCTACCCCATTTAGTGGGGGTAGAGCCTACTTGCAAGTCTCTCCGACCTTCACAAAAAAAGTTATTCAAGAATATTTCTTTCTCCTATGTGCTTTCATCCCTAACCCTAACCCTAACCCTTCCGAAAGTCGGAGAAGCTCAAGGATGGTACTGATCGATGCGCGCAACCCCATTTAGTGGGGGTAGAGCCTACTTGCAAGTCTCTCCGACCTTCACAAAAAAAGTTATTCAAGAATATCTCCTCAGATTTGGGGGAATTTCGTCGGTCGACCTCTTCCGAAGGTCGTACAAGCTCGGGGATGGTACCAATCGATCCGCAGGACCCAAATTAGTCCAGATGCAACCACTTTCCAAGTCTCTCCGACCTTCACAAAAAAAGTTATTCAAGAATATCTCTTTCTCCTATGTGCTTTCATCCCTAACCCTAACCCTTCCGAAAGTCGGAGAAGCTCAAGGATGGTACCGATCGATGCGCGCTACCCCATTTAGTGGGGGTAGAGCCTACTTGCAAGTCTCTCCGACCTTCACAAAAAAAGTTATTCAAGAATATCTCTTTCTCCTATGTGCTTTCATCCCTAACCCTAACCCTAACCCTTCCGAAAGTCGGAGAAGCTCAAGGATGGTACCGATCGATGCGCGCAACCCCATTTAGTGGGGGTAGAGCCTACTTGCAAGTCTCTCCGACCTTCACAAAAAAAGTTATTCAAGAATATCTCCTCAGATTTGGGGGAATTTCGTCGGTCGACCTCTTCCGAAGGTCGTACAAGCTCGGGGATGGTACCAATCGATCCGCAGGACCCAAATTAGTCCAGATGCAACCACTTTCCAAGTCTCTCCGACCTTCACAAAAAAAGTTATTCAAGAATATCTCTTTCTCCTATGTGCTTTCATCCCTAACCCTAACCCTAACCCTTCCGAAAGTCGGAGAAGCTCAAGGATGGTACCGATCGATGCGCGCTACCCCATTTAGTGGGGGTAGAGCCTACTTGCAAGTCTCTCCGACCTTCACAAAAAAAGTTATTCAAGAATATCTCCTCAGATTTGGGGGAATTTCGTCGGTCGACCTCTTCCGAAGGTCGTACAAGCTCGGGGATGGTACCAATCGATCCGCAGGACCCAAATTAGTCCAGATGCAACCACTTTCCAAGTCTCTCCGACCTTCACAAAAAAAGTTATTCAAGAATATCTCTTTCTCCTATGTGCTTTCATCCCTAACCCTAACCCTTCCGAAAGTCGGAGAAGCTCAAGGATGGTACCGATCGATGCGCGTTACCCCATTTAGTGGGGGTAGAGCCTACTTGCAAGTCTCTCCGACCTTCACAAAAAAAGTTATTCAAGAATATCTCTTTCTCCTATGTGCTTTCATCCCTAACCCTAACCCTAACCCTTCCGAAAGTCGGAGAAGCTCAAGGATGGTACCGATCGATGCGCGCTACCCCATTTAGTGGGGGTAGAGCCTACTTGCAAGTCTCTCCGACCTTCACAAAAAAAGTTATTCAAGAATATCTCTTTCTCCTATGTGCTTTCATCCCTAACCCTAACCCTTCCGAAAGTCGGAGAAGCTCAAGGATGGTACCGATCGATGCGCGCTACCCCATTTAGTGGGGGTAGAGCCTACTTGCAAGTCTCTCCGACCTTCACAAAAAAAGTTATTCAAGAATATCTCTTTCTCCTATGTGCTTTCATCCCTAACCCTAACCCTAACCCTTCCGAAAGTCGGAGAAGCTCAAGGATGGTACCGATCGATGCGCGCTACCCCATTTAGTGGGGGTAGAGCCTACTTGCAAGTCTCTCCGACCTTCACAAAAAAAGTTATTCAAGAATATCTCCTCAGATTTGGGGGAATTTCGTCGGTCGACCTCTTCCGAAGGTCGTACAAGCTCGGGGATGGTACCAATCGATCCGCAGGACCCAAATTAGTCCAGATGCAACCACTTTCCAAGTCTCTCCGACCTTCACAAAAAAAGTTATTCAAGAATATCTCTTTCTCCTATGTGCTTTCATCCCTAACACTAACCCTAACCCTTCCGAAAGTCGGAGAAGCTCAAGGATGGTACCGATCGATGCGCGCTACCCCATTTAGTGGGGGTAGAGCCTACTTGCAAGTCTCTCCGACCTTCACAAAAAAAGTTATTCAAGAATATCTCTTTCTCCTATGTGCTTTCATCCCTAACCCTAACCCTAACCCTTCCGAAAGTCGGAGAAGCTCAAGGATGGTACCGATCGATGCGCGCTACCCCATTTAGTGGGGGTAGAGCCTACTTGCAAGTCTCTCCGACCTTCACAAAAAAAGTTATTCAAGAATATCTCTTTCTCCTATGTGCTTTCATCCCTAACCCTAACCCTAACCCTTCCGAAAGTCGGAGAAGCTCAACGATGGTACCGATCGATGCGCGCTACCCCATTTAGTGGGGGTAGAGCCTACTTGCAAGTCTCTCCGACCTTCACAAAAAAAGTTATTCAAGAATATTTCTTTCTCCTATGTGCTTTCATCCCTAACCCTAACCCTAACCCTTCCGAAAGTCGGAGAAGCTCAAGGATGGTACTGATCGATGCGCGCAACCCCATTTAGTGGGGGTAGAGCCTACTTGCAAGTCTCTCCGACCTTCACAAAAAAAGTTATTCAAGAATATCTCCTCAGATTTGGGGGAATTTCGTCGGTCGACCTCTTCCGAAGGTCGTACAAGCTCGGGGATGGTACCAATCGATCCGCAGGACCCAAATTAGTCCAGATGCAACCACTTTCCAAGTCTCTCCGACCTTCACAAAAAAAGTTATTCAAGAATATCTCTTTCTCCTATGTGCTTTCATCCCTAACCCTAACCCTTCCGAAAGTCGGAGAAGCTCAAGGATGGTACCGATCGATGCGCGCTACCCCATTTAGTGGGGGTAGAGCCTACTTGCAAGTCTCTCCGACCTTCACAAAAAAAGTTATTCAAGAATATCTCTTTCTCCTATGTGCTTTCATCCCTAACCCTAACCCTAACCCTTCCGAAAGTCGGAGAAGCTCAAGGATGGTACCGATCGATGCGCGCAACCCCATTTAGTGGGGGTAGAGCCTACTTGCAAGTCTCTCCGACCTTCACAAAAAAAGTTATTCAAGAATATCTCCTCAGATTTGGGGGAATTTCGTCGGTCGACCTCTTCCGAAGGTCGTACAAGCTCGGGGATGGTACCAATCGATCCGCAGGACCCAAATTAGTCCAGATGCAACCACTTTCCAAGTCTCTCCGACCTTCACAAAAAAAGTTATTCAAGAATATCTCTTTCTCCTATGTGCTTTCATCCCTAACCCTAACCCTAACCCTTCCGAAAGTCGGAGAAGCTCAAGGATGGTACCGATCGATGCGCGCTACCCCATTTAGTGGGGGTAGAGCCTACTTGCAAGTCTCTCCGACCTTCACAAAAAAAGTTATTCAAGAATATCTCCTCAGATTTGGGGGAATTTCGTCGGTCGACCTCTTCCGAAGGTCGTACAAGCTCGGGGATGGTACCAATCGATCCGCAGGACCCAAATTAGTCCAGATGCAACCACTTTCCAAGTCTCTCCGACCTTCACAAAAAAAGTTATTCAAGAATATCTCTTTCTCCTATGTGCTTTCATCCCTAACCCTAACCCTTCCGAAAGTCGGAGAAGCTCAAGGATGGTACCGATCGATGCGCGTTACCCCATTTAGTGGGGGTAGAGCCTACTTGCAAGTCTCTCCGACCTTCACAAAAAAAGTTATTCAAGAATATCTCTTTCTCCTATGTGCTTTCATCCCTAACCCTAACCCTAACCCTTCCGAAAGTCGGAGAAGCTCAAGGATGGTACCGATCGATGCGCGCTACCCCATTTAGTGGGGGTAGAGCCTACTTGCAAGTCTCTCCGACCTTCACAAAAAAAGTTATTCAAGAATATCTCTTTCTCCTATGTGCTTTCATCCCTAACCCTAACCCTTCCGAAAGTCGGAGAAGCTCAAGGATGGTACCGATCGATGCGCGCTACCCCATTTAGTGGGGGTAGAGCCTACTTGCAAGTCTCTCCGACCTTCACAAAAAAAGTTATTCAAGAATATCTCTTTCTCCTATGTGCTTTCAGCCCTAACCCTAACCCTAACCCTTCCGAAAGTCGGAGAAGCTCAAGGATGGTACTGATCGATGCGCGCAACCCCATTTAGTGGGGGTAGAGCCTACTTGCAAGTCTCTCCGACCTTCACAAAAAAAGTTATTCAAGAATATCTCCTCAGATTTGGGGGAATTTCGTCGGTCGACCTCTTCCGAAGGTCGTACAAGCTCGGGGATGGTACCAATAGATCCGCAGGACCCAAATTAGTCCAGATGCAACCACTTTCCAAGTCTCTCCGACCTTCACAAAAAAAGTTATTCAAGAATATCTCTTTCTCCTATGTGCTTTCATCCCTAACCCTAACCCTAACCCTTCCGAAAGTCGGAAAAGCTCAAGGATGGTACCGATCGATGCGCGCTACCCCATTTAGTGGGGGTAGAGCCTACTTGCAAGTCTCTCCGACCTTCACAAAAAAAGTTATTCAAGAATATCTCTTTCTCCTATGTGCTTTCATCCCTAACCCTAACCCTAACCCTTCCGAAAGTCGGAGAAGCTCAAGGATGGTACCGATCGATGCGCGCTACCCCATTTAGTGGGGGTAGAGCCTACTTGCAAGTCTCTCCGACCTTCACAAAAAAAGTTATTCAAGAATATCTCTTTCTCCTATGTGCTTTCATCCCTAACCCTAACCCTAACCCTTCCGAAAGTCGGAGAAGCTCAAGGATGGTACCGATCGATGCGCGCTACCCCATTTAGTGGGGGTAGAGCCTACTTGCAAGTCTCTCCGACCTTCACAAAAAAAGTTATTCAAGAATATCTCTTTCTCCTATGTGCTTTCATCCCTAACCCTAACCCTAACCCTTCCGAAAGTCGGAGAAGCTCAAGGATGGTACCGATCGATGCGCGCTACCCCATTTAGTGGGGGTAGAGCCTATTTGCAAGTCTCTCCGACCTTCACAAAAAAAGTTATTCAAGAATATCTCTTTCTCCTATGTGCTTTCATCCCTAACCCTAACCCTAACCCTTCCGAAAGTCGGAGAAGCTCAAGGATGGTACCGATCGATGCGCGCTACCCCATTTAGTGGGGGTAGAGCCTACTTGCAAGTCTCTCCGACCTTCACAAAAAAAGTTATTCAAGAATATCTCTTTCTCCTATGTGCTTTCATCCCTAACCCTAACCCTAACCCTTCCGAAAGTCGGAGAAGCTCAAGGATGGTACTGATCGATGCGCGCAACCCCATTTAGTGGGGGTAGAGCCTACTTGCAAGTCTCTCCGACCTTCACAAAAAAAGTTATTCAAGAATATCTCCTCAGATTTGGGGGAATTTCGTCGGTCGACCTCTTCCGAAGGTCGTACAAGCTCGGGGATGGTACCAATCGATCCGCAGGACCCAAATTAGTCCAGATGCAACCACTTTCCAAGTCTCTCCGACCTTCACAAAAAAAGTTATTCAAGAATATCTCTTTCTCCTATGTGCTTTCATCCCTAACCCTAACCCTAACCCTTCCGAAAGTCGGAGAAGCTCAAGGATGGTACCGATCGATGCGCGCTACCCCATTTAGTGGGGGTAGAGCCTACTTGCAAGTCTCTCCGACCTTCACAAAAAAAGTTATTCAAGAATATCTCTTTCTCCTATGTGCTTTCATCCCTAACCCTAACCCTTCCGAAAGTCGGAGAAGCTCAAGGATGGTACCGATCGATGCGCGCAACCCCATTTAGTGGGGGTAGAGCCTACTTGCAAGTCTCTCCGACCTTCACAAAAAAAGTTATTCAAGAATATCTCCTCAGATTTGGGGGAATTTCGTCGGTCGACCTCTTCCGAAGGTCGTACAAGCTCGGGGATGGTACCAATCGATCCGCAGGACCCAAATTAGTCCAGATGCAACCACTTTTCAAGTCTCTCCGACCTTCACAAAAAAAGTTATTCAAGAATATCTCTTTCTCCTATGTGCTTTCATCCCTAACCCTAACCCTTCCGAAAGTCGGAGAAGCTCAAGGATGGTACCGATCGATGCGCGCAACCCCATTTAGTGGGGGTAGAGCCTACTTGCAAGTCTCTCCGACCTTCACAAAAAAAGTTATTCAAGAATATCTCCTCAGATTTGGGGGAATTTCGTCGGTCGACCTCTTCCGAAGGTCGTACAAGCTCGGGGATGGTACCAATCGATCCGCAGGACCCAAATTAGTCCAGATGCAACCACTTTCCAAGTCTCTCCGACCTTCACAAAAAAAGTTATTCAAGAATATCTCTTTCTCCTATGTGCTTTCATCCCTAACCCTAACCCTTCCGAAAGTCGGAGAAGCTCAAGGATGGTACCGATCGATGCGCGCTACCCCATTTAGTGGGGGTAGAGCCTACTTGCAAGTCTCTCCGACCTTCACAAAAAAAGTTATTCAAGAATATCTCCTCAGATTTGGGGGAATTTCGTCGGTCGACCTCTTCCGAAGGTCGTACAAGCTCGGGGATGGTACCAATCGATCCGCAGGACCCAAATTAGTCCAGATGCAACCACTTTCCAAGTCTCTCCGACCTTCACAAAAAAAGTTATTCAAGAATATCTCTTTCTCCTATGTGCTTTCATCCCTAACCCTAACCCTAACCCTTCCGAAAGTCGGAGAAGCTCAAGGATGGTACCGATCGATGCGCGCTACCCCATTTAGTGGGGGTAGAGCCTACTTGCAAGTCTCTCCGACCTTCACAAAAAAAGTTATTCAAGAATATCTCTTTCTCCTATGTGCTTTCATCCCTAACCCTAACCCTAACCCTTCCGAAAGTCGGAGAAGCTCAAGGATGGTACCGATCGATGCGCGCTACCCCATTTAGTGGGGGTAGAGCCTACTTGCAAGTCTCTCCGACCTTCACAAAAAAAGTTATTCAAGAATATCTCCTCAGATTTGGGGGAATTTCGTCGGTCGACCTCTTCCGAAGGTCGTACAAGCTCGGGGATGGTACCAATCGATCTGCAGGACCCAAATTAGTCCAGATGCAACCACTTTCCAAGTCTCTCCGACCTTCACAAAAAAAGTTATTCAAGAATATCTCTTTCTCCTATGTGCTTTCATCCCTAACCCTAACCCTAACCCTTCCGAAAGTCGGAGAAGCTCAAGGATGGTACCGATCGATGCGCGCTACCCCATTTAGTGGGGGTAGAGCCTACTTGCAAGTCTCTCCGACCTTCACAAAAAAAGTTATTCAAGAATATCTCTTTCTCCTATGTGCTTTCATCCCTAACCCTAACCCTAACCCTTCCGAAAGTCGGAGAAGCTCAAGGATGGTACCGATCGATGCGCGCTACCCCATTTAGTGGGGGTAGAGCCTACTTGCAAGTCTCTCCGACCTTCACAAAAAAAGTTATTCAAGAATATCTCCTCAGATTTGGGGGAATTTCGTCGGTCGACCTCTTCCGAAGGTCGTACAAGCTCGGGGATGGTACCAATCGATCCGCAGGACCCAAATTAGTCCAGATGCAACCACTTTCCAAGTCTCTCCGACCTTCACAAAAAAAGTTATTCAAGAATATCTCTTTCTCCTATGTGCTTTCATCCCTAACACTAACCCTAACCCTTCCGAAAGTCGGAGAAGCTCAAGGATGGTACCGATCGATGCGCGCTACCCCATTTAGTGGGGGTAGAGCCTACTTGCAAGTCTCTCCGACCTTCACAAAAAAAGTTATTCAAGAATATCTCTTTCTCCTATGTGCTTTCATCCCTAACCCTAACCCTAACCCTTCCGAAAGTCGGAGAAGCTCAAGGATGGTACCGATCGATGCGCGCTACCCCATTTAGTGGGGGTAGAGCCTACTTGCAAGTCTCTCCGACCTTCACAAAAAAAGTTATTCAAGAATATCTCTTTCTCCTATGTGCTTTCATCCCTAACCCTAACCCTAACCCTTCCGAAAGTCGGAGAAGCTCAACGATGGTACCGATCGATGCGCGCTACCCCATTTAGTGGGGGTAAAGCCTACTTGCAAGTCTCTCCGACCTTCACAAAAAAAGTTATTCAAGAATATCTCTTTCTCCTATGTGCTTTCATCCCTAACCCTAACCCTAACCCTTCCGAAAGTCGGAGAAGCTCAAGGATGGTACTGATCGATGCGCGCAACCCCATTTAGTGGGGGTAGAGCCTACTTGCAAGTCTCTCCGACCTTCACAAAAAAAGTTATTCAAGAATATCTCCTCAGATTTGGGGGAATTTCGTCGGTCGACCTCTTCCGAAGGTCGTACAAGCTCGGGGATGGTACCAATCGATCCGCAGGACCCAAATTAGTCCAGATGCAACCACTTTCCAAGTCTCTCCGACCTTCACAAAAAAAGTTATTCAAGAATATCTCTTTCTCCTATGTGCTTTCATCCCTAACCCTAACCCTTCCGAAAGTCGGAGAAGCTCAAGGATGGTACCGATCGATGCGCGCTACCCCATTTAGTGGGGGTAGAGCCTACTTGCAAGTCTCTCCGACCTTCACAAAAAACGTTATTCAAGAATATCTCTTTCTCCTATGTGCTTTCATCCCTAACCCTAACCCTAACCCTTCCGAAAGTCGGAGAAGCTCAAGGATGGTACCGATCGATGCGCGCAACCCCATTTAGTGGGGGTAGAGCCTACTTGCAAGTCTCTCCGACCTTCACAAAAAAAGTTATTCAAGAATATCTCCTCAGATTTGGGGGAATTTCGTCGGTCGACCTCTTCCGAAGGTCGTACAAGCTCGGGGATGGTACCAATCGATCCGCAGGACCCAAATTAGTCCAGATGCAACCACTTTCCAAGTCTCTCCGACCTTCACAAAAAAAGTTATTCAAGAATATCTCTTTCTCCTATGTGCTTTCATCCCTAACCCTAACCCTAACCCTTCCGAAAGTCGGAGAAGCTCAAGGATGGTACCGATCGATGCGCGCTACCCCATTTAGTGGGGGTAGAGCCTACTTGCAAGTCTCTCCGACCTTCACAAAAAAAGTTATTCAAGAATATCTCCTCAGATTTGGGGGAATTTCGTCGGTCGACCTCTTCCGAAGGTCGTACAAGCTCGGGGATGGTACCAATCGATCTGCAGGACCCAAATTAGTCCAGATGCAACCACTTTCCAAGTCTCTCCGACCTTCACAAAAAAAGTTATTCAAGAATATCTCTTTCTCCTATGTGCTTTCATCCCTAACCCTAACCCTTCCGAAAGTCGGAGAAGCTCAAGGATGGTACCGATCGATGCGCGTTACCCCATTTAGTGGGGGTAGAGCCTACTTGCAAGTCTCTCCGACCTTCACAAAAAAAGTTATTCAAGAATATCTCTTTCTCCTATGTGCTTTCATCCCTAACCCTAACCCTAACCCTTCCGAAAGTCGGAGAAGCTCAAGGATGGTACCGATCGATGCGCGCTACCCCATTTAGTGGGGGTAGAGCCTACTTGCAAGTCTCTCCGACCTTCACAAAAAAAGTTATTCAAGAATATCTCTTTCTCCTATGTGCTTTCATCCCTAACCCTAACCCTTCCGAAAGTCGGAGAAGCTCAAGGATGGTACCGATCGATGCGCGCTACCCCATTTAGTGGGGGTAGAGCCTACTTGCAAGTCTCTCCGACCTTCACAAAAAAAGTTATTCAAGAATATCTCTTTCTCCTATGTGCTTTCAGCCCTAACCCTAACCCTAACCCTTCCGAAAGTCGGAGAAGCTCAAGGATGGTACTGATCGATGCGCGCAACCCCATTTAGTGGGGGTAGAGCCTACTTGCAAGTCTCTCCGACCTTCACAAAAAAAGTTATTCAAGAATATCTCCTCAGATTTGGGGGAATTTCGTCGGTCGACCTCTTCCGAAGGTCGTACAAGCTCGGGGATGGTACCAATAGATCCGCAGGACCCAAATTAGTCCAGATGCAACCACTTTCCAAGTCTCTCCGACCTTCACAAAAAAAGTTATTCAAGAATATCTCTTTCTCCTATGTGCTTTCATCCCTAACCCTAACCCTAACCCTTCCGAAAGTCGGAAAAGCTCAAGGATGGTACCGATCGATGCGCGCTACCCCATTTAGTGGGGGTAGAGCCTACTTGCAAGTCTCTCCGACCTTCACAAAAAAAGTTATTCAAGAATATCTCTTTCTCCTATGTGCTTTCATCCCTAACCCTAACCCTAACCCTTCCGAAAGTCGGAGAAGCTCAAGGATGGTACCGATCGATGCGCGCTACCCCATTTAGTGGGGGTAGAGCCTACTTGCAAGTCTCTCCGACCTTCACAAAAAAAGTTATTCAAGAATATCTCTTTCTCCTATGTGCTTTCATCCCTAACCCTAACCCTAACCCTTCCGAAAGTCGGAGAAGCTCAAGGATGGTACCGATCGATGCGCGCTACCCCATTTAGTGGGGGTAGAGCCTACTTGCAAGTCTCTCCGACCTTCACAAAAAAAGTTATTCAAGAATATCTCTTTCTCCTATGTGCTTTCATCCCTAACCCTAACCCTAACCCTTCCGAAAGTCGGAGAAGCTCAAGGATGGTACCGATCGATGCGCGCTACCCCATTTAGTGGGGGTAGAGCCTACTTGCAAGTCTCTCCGACCTTCACAAAAAAAGTTATTCAAGAATATCTCTTTCTCCTATGTGCTTTCATCCCTAACCCTAACCCTAACCCTTCCGAAAGTCGGAGAAGCTCAAGGATGGTACCGATCGATGCGCGCTACCCCATTTAGTGGGGGTAGAGCCTACTTGCAAGTCTCTCCGACCTTCACAAAAAAAGTTATTCAAGAATATCTCTTTCTCCTATGTGCTTTCATCCCTAACCCTAACCCTAACCCTTCCGAAAGTCGGAGAAGCTCAAGGATGGTACCGATCGATGCGCGCTACCCCATTTAGTGGGGGTAGAGCCTACTTGCAAGTCTCTCCGACCTTCACAAAAAAAGTTATTCAAGAATATCTCTTTCTCCTATGTGCTTTCATCCCTAACCCTAACCCTAACCCTTCCGAAAGTCGGAGAAGCTCAAGGATGGTACTGATCGATGCGCGCAACCCCATTTAGTGGGGGTAGAGCCTACTTGCAAGTCTCTCCGACCTTCACAAAAAAAGTTATTCAAGAATATCTCCTCAGATTTGGGGGAATTTCGTCGGTCGACCTCTTCCGAAGGTCGTACAAGCTCGGGGATGGTACCAATCGATCCGCAGGACCCAAATTAGTCCAGATGCAACCACTTTCCAAGTCTCTCCGACCTTCACAAAAAAAGTTATTCAAGAATATCTCTTTCTCCTATGTGCTTTCATCCCTAACCCTAACCCTTCCGAAAGTCGGAAAAGCTCAAGGATGGTACCGATCGATGCGCGCTACCCCATTTAGTGGGGGTAGAGCCTACTTGCAAGTCTCTCCGACCTTCACAAAAAAAGTTATTCAAGAATATCTCTTTCTCCTATGTGCTTTCATCCCTAACCCTAACCCTAACCCTTCCGAAAGTCGGAGAAGCTCAAGGATGGTACCGATCGATGCGCGCTACCCCATTTAGTGGGGGTAGAGCCTACTTGCAAGTCTCTCCGACCTTCACAAAAAAAGTTATTCAAGAATATCTCTTTCTCCTATGTGCTTTCATCCCTAACCCTAACCCTAACCCTTCCGAAAGTCGGAGAAGCTCAAGGATGGTACCGATCGATGCGCGCTACCCCATTTAGTGGGGGTAGAGCCTACTTGCAAGTCTCTCCGACCTTCACAAAAAAAGTTATTCAAGAATATCTCTTTCTCCTATGTGCTTTCATCCCTAACCCTAACCCTAACCCTTCCGAAAGTCGGAGAAGCTCAAGGATGGTACCGATCGATGCGCGCTACCCCATTTAGTGGGGGTAGAGCCTATTTGCAAGTCTCTCCGACCTTCACAAAAAAAGTTATTCAAGAATATCTCTTTCTCCTATGTGCTTTCATCCCTAACCCTAACCCTAACCCTTCCGAAAGTCGGAGAAGCTCAAGGATGGTACCGATCGATGCGCGCTACCCCATTTAGTGGGGGTAGAGCCTACTTGCAAGTCTCTCCGACCTTCACAAAAAAAGTTATTCAAGAATATCTCTTTCTCCTATGTGCTTTCATCCCTAACCCTAACCCTAACCCTTCCGAAAGTCGGAGAAGCTCAAGGATGGTACTGATCGATGCGCGCAACCCCATTTAGTGGGGGTAGAGCCTACTTGCAAGTCTCTCCGACCTTCACAAAAAAAGTTATTCAAGAATATCTCCTCAGATTTGGGGGAATTTCGTCGGTCGACCTCTTCCGAAGGTCGTACAAGCTCGGGGATGGTACCAATCGATCCGCAGGACCCAAATTAGTCCAGATGCAACCACTTTCCAAGTCTCTCCGACCTTCACAAAAAAAGTTATTCAAGAATATCTCTTTCTCCTATGTGCTTTCATCCCTAACCCTAACCCTAACCCTTCCGAAAGTCGGAGAAGCTCAAGGATGGTACCGATCGATGCGCGCTACCCCATTTAGTGGGGGTAGAGCCTACTTGCAAGTCTCTCCGACCTTCACAAAAAAAGTTATTCAAGAATATCTCTTTCTCCTATGTGCTTTCATCCCTAACCCTAACCCTTCCGAAAGTCGGAGAAGCTCAAGGATGGTACCGATCGATGCGCGCAACCCCATTTAGTGGGGGTAGAGCCTACTTGCAAGTCTCTCCGACCTTCACAAAAAAAGTTATTCAAGAATATCTCCTCAGATTTGGGGGAATTTCGTCGGTCGACCTCTTCCGAAGGTCGTACAAGCTCGGGGATGGTACCAATCGATCCGCAGGACCCAAATTAGTCCAGATGCAACCACTTTTCAAGTCTCTCCGACCTTCACAAAAAAAGTTATTCAAGAATATCTCTTTCTCCTATGTGCTTTCATCCCTAACCCTAACCCTTCCGAAAGTCGGAGAAGCTCAAGGATGGTACCGATCGATGCGCGCAACCCCATTTAGTGGGGGTAGAGCCTACTTGCAAGTCTCTCCGACCTTCACAAAAAAAGTTATTCAAGAATATCTCCTCAGATTTGGGGGAATTTCGTCGGTCGACCTCTTCCGAAGGTCGTACAAGCTCGGGGATGGTACCAATCGATCCGCAGGACCCAAATTAGTCCAGATGCAACCACTTTCCAAGTCTCTCCGACCTTCACAAAAAAAGTTATTCAAGAATATCTCTTTCTCCTATGTGCTTTCATCCCTAACCCTAACCCTAACCCTTCCGAAAGTCGGAGAAGCTCAAGGATGGTACCGATCGATGCGCGCTACCCCATTTAGTGGGGGTAGAGCCTACTTGCAAGTCTCTCCGACCTTCACAAAAAAAGTTATTCAAGAATATCTCCTCAGATTTGGGGGAATTTCGTCGGTCGACCTCTTCCGAAGGTCGTACAAGCTCGGGGATGGTACCAATCGATCCGCAGGACCCAAATTAGTCCAGATGCAACCACTTTCCAAGTCTCTCCGACCTTCACAAAAAAAGTTATTCAAGAATATCTCTTTCTCCTATGTGCTTTCATCCCTAACCCTAACCCTAACCCTTCCGAAAGTCGGAGAAGCTCAAGGATGGTACCGATCGATGCGCGCTACCCCATTTAGTGGGGGTAGAGCCTACTTGCAAGTCTCTCCGACCTTCACAAAAAAAGTTATTCAAGAATATCTCTTTCTCCTATGTGCTTTCATCCCTAACCCTAACCCTAACCCTTCCGAAAGTCGGAGAAGCTCAAGGATGGTACCGATCGATGCGCGCTACCCCATTTAGTGGGGGTAGAGCCTACTTGCAAGTCTCTCCGACCTTCACAAAAAAAGTTATTCAAGAATATCTCTTTCTCCTATGTGCTTTCATCCCTAACCCTAACCCTTCCGAAAGTCGGAGAAGCTCAAGGATGGTACCGATCGATGCGCGCTACCCCATTTAGTGGGGGTAGAGCCTACTTGCAAGTCTCTCCGACCTTCACAAAAAAAGTTATTCAAGAATATCTCTTTCTCCTATGTGCTTTCATCCCTAACCCTAACCCTAACCCTTCCGAAAGTCGGAGAAGCTCAAGGATGGTACTGATCGATGCGCGCAACCCCATTTAGTGGGGGTAGAGCCTACTTGCAAGTCTCTCCGACCTTCACAAAAAAAGTTATTCAAGAATATCTCCTCAGATTTGGGGGAATTTCGTCGGTCGACCTCTTCCGAAGGTCGTACAAGCTCGGGGATGGTACCAATCGATCCGCAGGACCCAAATTAGTCCAGATGCAACCACTTTCCAAGTCTCTCCGACCTTCACAAAAAAAGTTATTCAAGAATATCTCTTTCTCCTATGTGCTTTCATCCCTAACCCTAACCCTAACCCTTCCGAAAGTCGGAGAAGCTCAAGGATGGTACCGATCGATGCGCGCTACCCCATTTAGTGGGGGTAGAGCCTACTTGCAAGTCTCTCCGACCTTCACAAAAAAAGTTATTCAAGAATATCTCTTTCTCCTATGTGCTTTCATCCCTAACCCTAACCCTAACCCTTCCGAAAGTCGGAGAAGCTCAAGGATGGTACCGATCGATGCGCGCTACCCCATTTAGTGGGGGTAGAGCCTACTTGCAAGTCTCTCCGACCTTCACAAAAAAAGTTATTCAAGAATATCTCTTTCTCCTATGTGCTTTCATCCCTAACCCTAACCCTAACCCTTCCGAAAGTCGGAGAAGCTCAAGGATGGTACCGATCGATGCGCGCTACCCCATTTAGTGGGGGTAGAGCCTACTTGCAAGTCTCTCCGACCTTCACAAAAAAAGTTATTCAAGAATATCTCTTTCTCCTATGTGCTTTCATCCCTAACCCTAACCCTAACCCTTCCGAAAGTCGGAGAAGCTCAAGGATGGTACCGATCGATGCGCGCAACCCCATTTAGTGGGGGTAGAGCCTACTTGCAAGTCTCTCCGACCTTCACAAAAAAAGTTATTCAAGAATATCTCCTCAGATTTGGGGGAATTTCGTCGGTCGACCTCTTCCGAAGGTCGTACAAGCTCGGGGATGGTACCAATCGATCCGCAGGACCCAAATTAGTCCAGATGCAACCACTTTCCAAGTCTCTCCGACCTTCACAAAAAAAGTTATTCAAGAATATCTCTTTCTCCTATGTGCTTTCATCCCTAACCCTAACCCTAACCCTTCCGAAAGTCGGAGAAGCTCAAGGATGGTACCGATCGATGCGCGCTACCCCATTTAGTGGGGGTAGAGCCTACTTGCAAGTCTCTCCGACCTTCACAAAAAAAGTTATTCAAGAATATCTCCTCAGATTTGGGGGAATTTCGTCGGTCGACCTCTTTCGAAGGTCGTACAAGCTCGGGGATGGTACCAATCGATCCGCAGGACCCAAATTAGTCCAGATGCAACCACTTTCCAAGTCTCTCCGACCTTCACAAAAAAAGTTATTCAAGAATATCTCTTTCTCCTATGTGCTTTCATCCCTAACCCTAACCCTAACCCTTCCGAAAGTCGGAGAAGCTCAAGGATGGTACCGATCGATGCGCGCTACCCCATTTAGTGGGGGTAGAGCCTACTTGCAAGTCTCTCCGACCTTCACAAAAAAAGTTATTCAAGAATATCTCTTTCTCCTATGTGCTTTCATCCCTAACCCTAACCCTAACCCTTCCGAAAGTCGGAGAAGCTCAAGGATGGTACCGATCGATGCGCGCTACCCCATTTAGTGGGGGTAGAGCCTACTTGCAAGTCTCTCCGACCTTCACAAAAAAAGTTATTCAAGAATATCTCTTTCTCCTATGTGCTTTCATCCCTAACCCTAACCCTAACCCTTCCGAAAGTCGGAGAAGCTCAAGGATGGTACCGATCGATGCGCGCTACCCCATTTAGTGGGGGTAGAGCCTACTTGCAAGTCTCTCCGACCTTCACAAAAAAAGTTATTCAAGAATATCTCTTTCTCCTATGTGCTTTCATCCCTAACCCTAACCCTAACCCTTCCGAAAGTCGGAGAAGCTCAAGGATGGTACTGATCGATGCGCGCAACCCCATTTAGTGGGGGTAGAGCCTACTTGCAAGTCTCTCCGACCTTCACAAAAAAAGTTATTCAAGAATATCTCCTCAGATTTGGGGGAATTTCGTCGGTCGACCTCTTCCGAAGGTCGTACAAGCTCGGGGATGGTACCAATCGATCCGCAGGACCCAAATTAGTCCAGATGCAACCACTTTCCAAGTCTCTCCGACCTTCACAAAAAAAGTTATTCAAGAATATCTCTTTCTCCTATGTGCTTTCATCCCTAACCCTAACCCTTCCGAAAGTCGGAGAAGCTCAAGGATGGTACCGATCGATGCGCGCAACCCCATTTAGTGGGGGTAGAGCCTACTTGCAAGTCTCTCCGACCTTCACAAAAAAAGTTATTCAAGAATATCTCCTCAGATTTGGGGGAATTTCGTCGGTCGACCTCTTCCGAAGGTCGTACAAGCTCGGGGATGGTACCAATCGATCCGCAGGACCCAAATTAGTCCAGATGCAACAACTTTCCAAGTCTCTCCGACCTTCACAAAAAAAGTTATTCAAGAATATCTCTTTCTCCTATGTGCTTTCATCCCTAACCCTAACCCTAACCCTTCCGAAAGTCGGAGAAGCTCAAGGATGGTACCGATCGATGCGCGCTACCCCATTTAGTGGGGGTAGAGCCTACTTGCAAGTCTCTCCGACCTTCACAAAAAAAGTTATTCAAGAATATCTCCTCAGATTTGGGGGAATTTCGTCGGTCGACCTCTTCCGAAGGTCGTACAAGCTCGGGGATGGTACCAATCGATCCGCAGGACCCAAATTAGTCCAGATGCAACCACTTTCCAAGTCTCTCCGACCTTCACAAAAAAAGTTATTCAAGAATATCTCTTTCTCCTATGTGCTTTCATCCCTAACCCTAACCCTAACCCTTCCGAAAGTCGGAGAAGCTCAAGGATGGTACCGATCGATGCGCGCTACCCCATTTAGTGGGGGTAGAGCCTACTTGCAAGTCTCTCCGACCTTCACAAAAAAAGTTATTCAAGAATATCTCTTTCTCCTATGTGCTTTCATCCCTAACCCTAACCCTAACCCTTCCGAAAGTCGGAGAAGCTCAAGGATGGTACCGATCGATGCGCGCTACCCCATTTAGTGGGGGTAGAGCCTACTTGCAAGTCTCTCCGACCTTCACAAAAAAAGTTATTCAAGAATATCTCTTTCTCCTATGTGCTTTCATCCCTAACCCTAACCCTTCCGAAAGTCGGAGAAGCTCAAAGATGGTACCGATCGATGCGCGCTACCCCATTTAGTGGGGGTAGAGCCTACTTGCAAGTCTCTCCGACCTTCACAAAAAAAGTTATTCAAGAATATCTCTTTCTCCTATGTGCTTTCATCCCTAACCCTAACCCTAACCCTTCCGAAAGTCGGAGAAGCTCAAGGATGGTACTGATCGATGCGCGCAACCCCATTTAGTGGGGGTAGAGCCTACTTGCAAGTCTCTCCGACCTTCACAAAAAAAGTTATTCAAGAATATCTCCTCAGATTTGGGGGAATTTCGTCGGTCGACCTCTTCCGAAGGTCGTACAAGCTCGGGGATGGTACCAATCGATCCGCAGGACCCGAATTAGTCCAGATGCAACCACTTTCCAAGTCTCTCCGACCTTCACAAAAAAAGTTATTCAAGAATATCTCTTTCTCCTATGTGCTTTCATCCCTAACCCTAACCCTAACCCTTCCGAAAGTCGGAGAAGCTCAAGGATGGTACCGATCGATGCGCGCTACCCCATTTAGTGGGGGTAGAGCCTACTTGCAAGTCTCTCCGACCTTCACAAAAAAAGTTATTCAAGAATATCTCTTTCTCCTATGTGCTTTCATCCCTAACCCTAACCCTTCCGAAAGTCGGAGAAGCTCAAGGATGGTACCGATCGATGCGCGCTACCCCATTTAGTGGGGGTAGAGCCTACTTGCAAGTCTCTCCGACCTTCACAAAAAAAGTTATTCAAGAATATCTCTTTCTCCTATGTGCTTTCATCCCTAACCCTAACCCTAACCCTTCCGAAAGTCGGAGAAGCTCAAGGATGGTACCGATCGATGCGCGCTACCCCATTTAGTGGGGGTAGAGCCTACTTGCAAGTCTCTCCGACCTTCACAAAAAAAGTTATTCAAGAATATCTCTTTCTCCTATGTGCTTTCATCCCTAACCCTAACCCTAACCCTTCCGAAAGTCGGAGAAGCTCAAGGATGGTACCGATCGATGCGCGCAACCCCATTTAGTGGGGGTAGAGCCTACTTGCAAGTCTCTCCGACCTTCACAAAAAAAGTTATTCAAGAATATCTCCTCAGATTTGGGGGAATTTCGTCGGTCGACCTCTTCCGAAGGTCGTACAAGCTCGGGGATGGTACCAATCGATCCGCAGGACCCAAATTAGTCCAGATGCAACCACTTTCCAAGTCTCTCCGACCTTCACAAAAAAAGTTATTCAAGAATATCTCTTTCTCCTATGTGCTTTCATCCCTAACCCTAACCCTAACCCTTCCGAAAGTCGGAGAAGCTCAAGGATGGTACCGATCGATGCGCGCTACCCCATTTAGTGGGGGTAGAGCCTACTTGCAAGTCTCTCCGACCTTCACAAAAAAAGTTATTCAAGAATATCTCCTCAGATTTGGGGGAATTTCGTCGGTCGACCTCTTCCGAAGGTCGTACAAGCTCGGGGATGGTACCAATCGATCCGCAGGACCCAAATTAGTCCAGATGCAACCACTTTCCAAGTCTCTCCGACCTTCACAAAAAAAGTTATTCAAGAATATCTCTTTCTCCTATGTGCTTTCATCCCTAACCCTAACCCTAACCCTTCCGAAAGTCGGAGAAGCTCAAGGATGGTACCGATCGATGCGCGCTACCCCATTTAGTGGGGGTAGAGCCTACTTGCAAGTCTCTCCGACCTTCACAAAAAAAGTTATTCAAGAATATCTCTTTCTCCTATGTGCTTTCATCCCTAACCCTAACCCTAACCCTTCCGAAAGTCGGAGAAGCTCAAGGATGGTACCGATCGATGCGCGCTACCCCATTTAGTGGGGGTAGAGCCTACTTGCAAGTCTCTCCGACCTTCACAAAAAAAGTTATTCAAGAATATCTCTTTCTCCTATGTGCTTTCATCCCTAACCCTAACCCTTCCGAAAGTCGGAGAAGCTCAAGGATGGTACCGATCGATGCGCGCTACCCCATTTAGTGGGGGTAGAGCCTACTTGCAAGTCTCTCCGACCTTCACAAAAAAAGTTATTCAAGAATATCTCTTTCTCCTATGTGCTTTCATCCCTAACCCTAACCCTAACCCTTCCGAAAGTCGGAGAAGCTCAAGGATGGTACTGATCGATGCGCGCATCCCCATTTAGTGGGGGTAGAGCCTACTTGCAAGTCTCTCCGACCTTCACAAAAAAAGTTATTCAAGAATATCTCCTCAGATTTGGGGGAATTTCGTCGGTCGACCTCTTCCGAAGGTCGTACAAGCTCGGGGATGGTACCAATCGATCCGCAGGACCCAAATTAGTCCAGATGCAACCACTTTCCATGTCTCTCCGACCTTCACAAAAAAAGTTATTCAAGAATATCTCTTTCTCCTATGTGCTTTCATCCCTAACCCTAACCCTAACCCTTCCGAAAGTCGGAGAAGCTCAAGGATGGTACCGATAGATGCGCGCTACCCCATTTAGTGGGGGTAGAGCCTACTTGCAAGTCTCTCCGACCTTCACAAAAAAAGTTATTCAAGAATATCTCTTTCTCCTATGTGCTTTCATCCCTAACCCTAACCCTAACCCTTCCGAAAGTTGGAGAAGCTCAAGGATGGTACCGATCGATGCGCGCAACCCCATTTAGTGGGGGTAGAGCCTACTTGCAAGTCTCTCCGACCTTCACAAAAAAAGTTATTCAAGAATATCTCCTCAGATTTGGGGGAATTTCGTCGGTCGACCTCTTCCGAAGGTCGTACAAGCTCGGGGATGGTACCAATCGATCCGCAGGACCCAAATTAGTCCAGATGCAACCACTTTCCAAGTCTCTCCGACCTTCACAAAAAAAGTTATTCAAGAATATCTCTTTCTCCTATGTGCTTTCATCCCTAACCCTAACCCTTCCGAAAGTCGGAGAAGCTCAAGGATGGTACCGATCGATGCGCGCAACCCCATTTAGTGGGGGTAGAGCCTACTTGCAAGTCTCTCCGACCTTCACAAAAAAAGTTATTCAAGAATATCTCCTCAGATTTGGGGGAATTTCGTCGGTCGACCTCTTCCGAAGGTCGTACAAGCTCGGGGATGGTACCAATCGATCCGCAGGACCCAAATTAGTCCAGATGCAACCACTTTCCAAGTCTCTCCGACCTTCACAAAAAAAGTTATTCAAGAATATCTCTTTCTCCTATGTGCTTTCATCCCTAACCCTAACCCTAACCCTTCCGAAAGTCGGAGAAGCTCAAGGATGGTACCGATCGATGCGCGCTACCCCATTTAGTGGGGGTAGAGCCTACTTGCAAGTCTCTCCGACCTTCACAAAAAAAGTTATTCAAGAATATCTCCTCAGATTTGGGGGAATTTCGTCGGTCGACCTCTTCCGAAGGTCGTACAAGCTCGGGGATGGTACCAATCGATCCGCAGGACCCAAATTAGTCCAGATGCAACCACTTTCCAAGTCTCTCCGACCTTCACAAAAAAAGTTATTCAAGAATATCTCTTTCTCCTATGTGCTTTCATCCCTAACCCTAACCCTAACCCTTCCGAAAGTCGGAGAAGCTCAAGGATGGTACCGATCGATGCGCGCTACCCCATTTAGTGGGGGTAGAGCCTACTTGCAAGTCTCTCCGACCTTCACAAAAAAAGTTATTCAAGAATATCTCTTTCTCCTATGTGCTTTCATCCCTAACCCTAACCCTAACCCTTCCGAAAGTCGGAGAAGCTCAAGGATGGTACCGATCGATGCGCGCTACCCCATTTAGTGGGGGTAGAGCCTACTTGCAAGTCTCTCCGACCTTCACAAAAAAAGTTATTCAAGAATATCTCTTTCTCCTATGTGCTTTCATCCCTAACCCTAACCCTTCCGAAAGTCGGAGAAGCTCAAGGATGGTACCGATCGATGTGCGCTACCCCATTTAGTGGGGGTAGAGCCTACTTGCAAGTCTCTCCGACCTTCACAAAAAAAGTTATTCAAGAATATCTCTTTCTCCTATGTGCTTTCATCCCTAACCCTAACCCTAACCCTTCCGAAAGTCGGAGAAGCTCAAGGATGGTACTGATCGATGCGCGCAACCCCATTTAGTGGGGGTAGAGCCTACTTGCAAGTCTCTCCGACCTTCACAAAAAAAGTTATTCAAGAATATCTCTTTCTCCTATGTGCTTTCATCCCTAACCCTAACCCTTCCGAAAGTCGGAGAAGCTCAAAGATGGTACCGATCGATGCGCGCTACCCCATTTAGTGGGGGTAGAGCCTACTTGCAAGTCTCTCCGACCTTCACAAAAAAAGTTATTCAAGAATATCTCTTTCTCCTATGTGCTTTCATCCCTAACCCTAACCCTAACCCTTCCGAAAGTCGGAGAAGCTCAAGGATGGTACTGATCGATGCGCGCAACCCCATTTAGTGGGGGTAGAGCCTACTTGCAAGTCTCTCCGACCTTCACAAAAAAAGTTATTCAAGAATATCTCCTCAGATTTGGGGGAATTTCGTCGGTCGACCTCTTCCAAAGGTCGTACAAGCTCGGGGATGGTACCAATCGATCCGCAGGACCCAAATTAGTCCAGATGCAACCACTTTCCAAGTCTCTCCGACCTTCACAAAAAAAGTTATTCAAGAATATCTCTTTCTCCTATGTGCTTTCATCCCTAACCCTAACCCTAACCCTTCCGAAAGTCGGAGAAGCTCAAGGATGGTACCGATCGATGCGCGCTACCCCATTTAGTGGGGGTAGAGCCTACTTGCAAGTCTCTCCGACCTTCACAAAAAAAGTTATTCAAGAATATCTCTTTCTCCTATGTGCTTTCATCCCTAACCCTAACCCTAACCCTTCCGAAAGTCGGAGAAGCTCAAGGATGGTACCGATCGATGCGCGCTACCCCATTTAGTGGGGGTAGAGCCTACTTGCAAGTCTCTCCGACCTTCACAAAAAACGTTATTCAAGAATATCTCTTTCTCCTATGTGCTTTCATCCCTAACCCTAACCCTAACCCTTCCGAAAGTCGGAGAAGCTCAAGGATGGTACCGATCGATGCGCGCTACCCCATTTAGTGGGGGTAGAGCCTACTTGCAAGTCTCTCCGACCTTCACAAAAAAAGTTATTCAAGAATATCTCTTTCTCCTATGTGCTTTCATCCCTAACCCTAACCCTAACCCTTCCGAAAGTCGGAGAAGCTCAAGGATGGTACCGATCGATGCGCGCAACCCCATTTAGTGGGGGTAGAGCCTACTTGCAAGTCTCTCCGACCTTCACAAAAAAAGTTATTCAAGAATATCTCCTCAGATTTGGGGGAATTTCGTCGGTCGACCTCTTCCGAAGGTCGTACAAGCTCGGGGATGGTACCAATCAATCCGCAGGACCCAAATTAGTCCAGATGCAACCACTTTCCAAGTCTCTCCGACCTTCACAAAAAAAGTTATTCAAGAATATCTCTTTCTCCTATGTGCTTTCATCCCTAACCCTAACCCTAACCCTTCCGAAAGTCGGAGAAGCTCAAGGATGGTACCGATCGATGCGCGCTACCCCATTTAGTGGGGGTAGAGCCTACTTGCAAGTCTCTCCGACCTTCACAAAAAAAGTTATTCAAGAATATCTCCTCAGATTTGGGGGAATTTCGTCGGTCGACCTCTTCCGAAGGTCGTACAAGCTCGGGGATGGTACCAATCGATCCGCAGGACCCAAATTAGTCCAGATGCAACCACTTTCCAAGTCTCTCCGACCTTCACAAAAAAAGTTATTCAAGAATATCTCTTTCTCCTATGTGCTTTCATCCCTAACCCTAACCCTAACCCTTCCGAAAGTCGGAGAAGCTCAAAGATGGTACCGATCGATGCGCGCTACCCCATTTAGTGGGGGTAGAGCCTACTTGCAAGTCTCTCCGACCTTCACAAAAAAAGTTATTCAAGAATATCTCTTTCTCCTATGTGCTTTCATCCCTAACCCTAACCCTAACCCTTCCGAAAGTCGGAGAAGCTCAAGGATGGTACCGATCGATGCGCGCTACCCCATTTAGTGGGGGTAGAGCCTACTTGCAAGTCTCTCCGACCTTCACAAAAAAAGTTATTCAAGAATATCTCTTTCTCCTATGTGCTTTCATCCCTAACCCTAACCCTAACCCTTCCGAAAGTCGGAGAAGCTCAAGGATGGTACCGATCGATGCGCGCTACCCCATTTAGTGGGGGTAGAGCCTACTTGCAAGTCTCTCCGACCTTCACAAAAAAAGTTATTCAAGAATATCTCTTTCTCCTATGTGCTTTCATCCCTAACCCTAACCCTAACCCTTCCGAAAGTCGGAGAAGCTCAAGGATGGTACCGATCGATGCGCGCTACCCCATTTAGTGGGGGTAGAGCCTATTTGCAAGTCTCTCCGACCTTCACAAAAAAAGTTATTCAAGAATATCTCTTTCTCCTATGTGCTTTCATCCCTAACCCTAACCCTAACCCTTCCGAAAGTCGGAGAAGCTCAAGGATGGTACCGATCGATGCGCGCTACCCCATTTAGTGGGGGTAGAGCCTACTTGCAAGTCTCTCCGACCTTCACAAAAAAAGTTATTCAAGAATATCTCTTTCTCCTATGTGCTTTCATCCCTAACCCTAACCCTAACCCTTCCGAAAGTCGGAGAAGCTCAAGGATGGTACTGATCGATGCGCGCAACCCCATTTAGTGGGGGTAGAGCCTACTTGCAAGTCTCTCCGACCTTCACAAAAAAAGTTATTCAAGAATATCTCCTCAGATTTGGGGGAATTTCGTCGGTCGACCTCTTCCGAAGGTCGTACAAGCTCGGGGATGGTACCAATCGATCCGCAGGACCCAAATTAGTCCAGATGCAACCACTTTCCAAGTCTCTCCGACCTTCACAAAAAAAGTTATTCAAGAATATCTCTTTCTCCTATGTGCTTTCATCCCTAACCCTAACCCTAACCCTTCCGAAAGTCGGAGAAGCTCAAGGATGGTACCGATCGATGCGCGCTACCCCATTTAGTGGGGGTAGAGCCTACTTGCAAGTCTCTCCGACCTTCACAAAAAAAGTTATTCAAGAATATCTCTTTCTCCTATGTGCTTTCATCCCTAACCCTAACCCTAACCCTTCCGAAAGTCGGAGAAGCTCAAGGATGGTACCGATCGATGCGCGCAACCCCATTTAGTGGGGGTACAGCCTACTTGCAAGTCTCTCCGACCTTCACAAAAAAAGTTATTCAAGAATATCTCCTCAGATTTGGGGGAATTTCGTCGGTCGACCTCTTCCGAAGGTCGTACAAGCTCGGGGATGGTACCAATCGATCCGCAGGACCAAAATTAGTCCAGATGCAACCACTTTCCAAGTCTCTCCGACCTTCACAAAAAAAGTTATTCAAGAATATCTCTTTCTCCTATGTGCTTTCATCCCTAACCCTAACCCTAACCCTTCCGAAAGTCGGAGAAGCTCAAGGATGGTACCGATCGATGCGCGCTACCCCATTTAGTGGGGGTAGAGCCTACTTGCAAGTCTCTCCGACCTTCACAAAAAAAGTTATTCAAGAATATCTCCTCAGATTTGGGGGAATTTCGTCGGTCGACCTCTTCCGAAGGTCGTACAAGCTCGGGGATGGTACCAATCGATCCGCAGGACCCAAATTAGTCCAGATGCAACCACTTTCCAAGTCTCTCCGACCTTCACAAAAAAAGTTATTCAAGAATATCTCTTTCTCCTATGTGCTTTCATCCCTAACCCTAACCCTAACCCTTCCGAAAGTCGGAGAAGCTCAAGGATGGTACCGATCGATGCGCGCTACCCCATTTAGTGGGGGTAGAGCCTACTTGCAAGTCTCTCCGACCTTCACAAAAAAAGTTATTCAAGAATATCTCTTTCTCCTATGTGCTTTCATCCCTAACCCTAACCCTAACCCTTCCGAAAGTCGGAGAAGCTCAAAGATGGTACCGATCGATGCGCGCTACCCCATTTAGTGGGGGTAGAGCCTACTTGCAAGTCTCTCCGACCTTCACAAAAAAAGTTATTCAAGAATATCTCTTTCTCCTATGTGCTTTCATCCCTAACCCTAACCCTAACCCTTCCGAAAGTCGGAGAAGCTCAAGGATGGTACTGATCGATGCGCGCAACCCCATTTAGTGGGGGTAGAGCCTACTTGCAAGTCTCTCCGACCTTCACAAAAAAAGTTATTCAAGAATATCTCCTCAGATTTGGGGGAATTTCGTCGGTCGACCTCTTCCGAAGGTCGTACAAGCTCGGGGATGGTACCAATCGATCCGCAGGACCCAAATTAGTCCAGATGCAACCACTTTCCAAGTCTCTCCGACCTTCACAAAAAAAGTTATTCAAGAATATCTCTTTCTCCTATGTGCTTTCATCCCTAACCCTAACCCTAACCCTTCCGAAAGTCGGAGAAGCTCAAGGATGGTACCGATCGATGCGCGCTACCCCATTTAGTGGGGGTAGAGCCTACTTGCAAGTCTCTCCGACCTTCACAAAAAAAGTTATTCAAGAATATCTCTTTCTCCTATGTGCTTTCATCCCTAACCCTAACCCTTCCGAAAGTCGGAGAAGCTCAAGGATGGTACCGATCGATGCGCGCTACCCCATTTAGTGGGGGTAGAGCCTACTTGCAAGTCTCTCCGACCTTCACAAAAAAAGTTATTCAAGAATATCTCCTCAGATTTGGGGGAATTTCGTCGGTCGACCTCTTCCGAAGGTCGTACAAGCTCGGGGATGGTACCAATCGATCCGCAGGACCCAAATTAGTCCAGATGCAACCACTTTCCAAGTCTCTCCGACCTTCACAAAAAAAGTTATTCAAGAATATCTCTTTCTCCTATGTGCTTTCATCCCTAACCCTAACCCTAACCCTTCCGAAAGTCGGAGAAGCTCAAGGATGGTACCGATCGATGCGCGCTACCCCATTTAGTGGGGGTAGAGCCTACTTGCAAGTCTCTCCGACCTTCACAAAAAAAGTTATTCAAGAATATCTCTTTCTCCTATGTGCTTTCATCCCTAACCCTAACCCTAACCCTTCCGAAAGTCGGAGAAGCTCAAAGATGGTACCGATCGATGCGCGCTACCCCATTTAGTGGGGGTAGAGCCTACTTGCAAGTCTCTCCGACCTTCACAAAAAAAGTTATTCAAGAATATCTCTTTCTCCTATGTGCTTTCATCCCTAACCCTAACCCTAACCCTTCCGAAAGTCGGAGAAGCTCAAGGATGGTACCGATCGATGCGCGCTACCCCATTTAGTGGGGGTAGAGCCTACTTGCAAGTCTCTCCGACCTTCACAAAAAAAGTTATTCAAGAATATCTCTTTCTCCTATGTGCTTTCATCCCTAACCCTAACCCTAACCCTTCCGAAAGTCGGAGAAGCTCAAGGATGGTACCGATCGATGCGCGCTACCCCATTTAGTGGGGGTAGAGCCTACTTGCAAGTCTCTCCGACCTTCACAAAAAAAGTTATTCAAGAATATCTCCTCAGATTTGGGGGAATTTCGTCGGTCGACCTCTTTCGAAGGTCGTACAAGCTCGGGGATGGTACCAATCGATCCGCAGGACCCAAATTAGTCCAGATGCAACCACTTTCCAAGTCTCTCCGACCTTCACAAAAAAAGTTATTCAAGAATATCTCTTTCTCCTATGTGCTTTCATCCCTAACCCTAACCCTAACCCTTCCGAAAGTCGGAGAAGCTCAAGGATGGTACCGATCGATGCGCGCTACCCCATTTAGTGGGGGTAGAGCCTACTTGCAAGTCTCTCCGACCTTCACAAAAAAAGTTATTCAAGAATATCTCTTTCTCCTATGTGCTTTCATCCCTAACCCTAACCCTAACCCTTCCGAAAGTCGGAGAAGCTCAAGGATGGTACCGATCGATGCGCGCTACCCCATTTAGTGGGGGTAGAGCCTACTTGCATGTCTCTCCGACCTTCACAAAAAAAGTTATTCAAGAATATCTCTTTCTCCTATGTGCTTTCATCCCTAACCCTAACCCTTCCGAAAGTCGGAGAAGCTCAAGGATGGTACCGATCGATGCGCGCTACCCCATTTAGTGGGGGTAGAGCCTACTTGCAAGTCTCTCCGACCTTCACAAAAAAAGTTATTCAAGAATATCTCCTCAGATTTGGGGGAATTTCGTCGGTCGACCTCTTCCGAAGGTCGTACAAGCTCGGGGATGGTACCAATCGATCCGCAGGACCCAAATTAGTCCAGATGCAACCACTTTCCAAGTCTCTCCGACCTTCACAAAAAAAGTTATTCAAGAATATCTCTTTCTCCTATGTGCTTTCATCCCTAACCCTAACCCTAACCCTTCCGAAAGTCGGAGAAGCTCAAGGATGGTACCGATCGATGCGCGCTACCCCATTTAGTGGGGGTAGAGCCTACTTGCAAGTCTCTCCGACCTTCACAAAAAAAGTTATTCAAGAATATCTCTTTCTCCTATGTGCTTTCATCCCTAACCCTAACCCTAACCCTTCCGAAAGTCGGAGAAGCTCAAGGATGGTACCGATCGATGCGCGCTACCCCATTTAGTGGGGGTAGAGCCTACTTGCAAGTCTCTCCGACCTTCACAAAAAAAGTTATTCAAGAATATCTCTTTCTCCTATGTGCTTTCATCCCTAACCCTAACCCTAACCCTTCCGAAAGTCGGAGAAGCTCAAGGATGGTACCGATCGATGCGCGCTACCCCATTTAGTGGGGGTAGAGCCTACTTGCAAGTCTCTCCGACCTTCACAAAAAAAGTTATTCAAGAATATCTCTTTCTCCTATGTGCTTTCATCCCTAACCCTAACCCTAACCCTTCCGAAAGTCGGAGAAGCTCAAGGATGGTACCGATCGATGCGCGCTACCCCATTTAGTGGGGGTAGAGCCTACTTGCAAGTCTCTCCGACCTTCACAAAAAAAGTTATTCAAGAATATCTCCTCAGATTTGGGGGAATTTCGTCGGTCGACCTCTTTCGAAGGTCGTACAAGCTCGGGGATGGTACCAATCGATCCGCAGGACCCAAATTAGTCCAGATGCAACCACTTTCCAAGTCTCTCCGACCTTCACAAAAAAAGTTATTCAAGAATATCTCTTTCTCCTATGTGCTTTCATCCCTAACCCTAACCCTAACCCTTCCGAAAGTCGGAGAAGCTCAAGGATGGTACCGATCGATGCGCGCTACCCCATTTAGTGGGGGTAGAGCCTACTTGCAAGTCTCTCCGACCTTCACAAAAAAAGTTATTCAAGAATATCTCTTTCTCCTATGTGCTTTCATCCCTAACCCTAACCCTAACCCTTCCGAAAGTCGGAGAAGCTCAAGGATGGTACCGATCGATGCGCGCTACCCCATTTAGTGGGGGTAGAGCCTACTTGCAAGTCTCTCCGACCTTCACAAAAAAAGTTATTCAAGAATATCTCTTTCTCCTATGTGCTTTCATCCCTAACCCTAACCCTAACCCTTCCGAAAGTCGGAGAAGCTCAAGGATGGTACCGATCGATGCGCGCTACCCCATTTAGTGGGGGTAGAGCCTACTTGCAAGTCTCTCCGACCTTCACAAAAAAAGTTATTCAAGAATATCTCTTTCTCCTATGTGCTTTCATCCCTAACCCTAACCCTAACCCTTCCGAAAGTCGGAGAAGCTCAAGGATGGTACTGATCGATGCGCGCAACCCCATTTAGTGGGGGTAGAGCCTACTTGCAAGTCTCTCCGACCTTCACAAAAAAAGTTATTCAAGAATATCTCCTCAGATTTGGGGGAATTTCGTCGGTCGACCTCTTCCGAAGGTCGTACAAGCTCGGGGATGGTACCAATCGATCCGCAGGACCCAAATTAGTCCAGATGCAACCACTTTCCAAGTCTCTCCGACCTTCACAAAAAAAGTTATTCAAGAATATCTCTTTCTCCTATGTGCTTTCATCCCTAACCCTAACCCTAACCCTTCCGAAAGTCGGAGAAGCTCAAGGATGGTACCGATCGATGCGCGCTACCCCATTTAGTGGGGGTACAGCCTACTTGCAAGTCTCTCCGACCTTCACAAAAAAAGTTATTCAAGAATATCTCTTTCTCCTATGTGCTTTCATCCCTAACCCTAACCCTAACCCTTCCGAAAGTCGGAGAAGCTCAAGGATGGTACCGATCGATGCGCGCAACCCCATTTAGTGGGGGTAGAGCCTACTTGCAAGTCTCTCCGACCTTCACAAAAAAAGTTATTCAAGAATATCTCCTCAGATTTGGGGGAATTTCGTCGGTCGACCTCTTCCGAAGGTCGTACAAGCTCGGGGATGGTACCAATCGATCCGCAGGACCCAAATTAGTCCAGATGCAACCACTTTCCAAGTCTCTCCGACCTTCACAAAAAAAGTTATTCAAGAATATCTCTTTCTCCTATGTGCTTTCATCCCTAACCCTAACCCTAACCCTTCCGAAAGTCGGAGAAGCTCAAGGATGGTACCGATCGATGCGCGCTACCCCATTTAGTGGGGGTAGAGCCTACTTGCAAGTTTCTCCGACCTTCACAAAAAAAGTTATTCAAGAATATCTCCTCAGATTTGGGGGAATTTCGTCGGTCGACCTCTTCCGAAGGTCGTACAAGCTCGGGGATGGTACCAATCGATCCGCAGGACCCAAATTAGTCCAGATGCAACCACTTTCCAAGTCTCTCCGACCTTCACAAAAAAAGTTATTCAAGAATATCTCTTTCTCCTATGTGCTTTCATCCCTAACCCTAACCCTAACCCTTCCGAAAGTCGGAGAAGCTCAAGGATGGTACTGATCGATGCGCGCAACCCCATTTAGTGGGGGTAGAGCCTACTTGCAAGTCTCTCCGACCTTCACAAAAAAAGTTATTCAAGAATATCTCCTCAGATTTTGGGGGAATTTCGTCGGTCGACCTCTTCCGAAGGTCGTACAAGCTCGGGGATGGTACCAATCGATCTGCAGGACCCAAATTAGTCCAGATGCAACCACTTTCCAAGTCTCTCCGACCTTCACAAAAAAAGTTATTCAAGAATATCTCTTTCTCCTATGTGCTTTCATCCCTAACCCTAACCCTAACCCTTCCGAAAGTCGGAGAAGCTCAAGGATGGTACCGATCGATGCGCGCTACCCCATTTAGTGGGGGTAGAGCCTACTTGCAAGTCTCTCCGACCTTCACAAAAAAAGTTATTCAAGAATATCTCTTTCTCCTATGTGCTTTCATCCCTAACCCTAACCCTAACCCTTCCGAAAGTCGGAGAAGCTCAAGGATGGTACTGATCGATGCGCGCAACCCCATTTAGTGGGGGTAGAGCCTACTTGCAAGTCTCTCCGACCTTCACAAAAAAAGTTATTCAAGAATATCTCCTCAGATTTGGGGGAATTTCGTCGGTCGACCTCTTCCGAAGGTCGTACAAGCTCGGGGATGGTACCAATCGATCCGCAGGACCCAAATTAGTCCAGATGCAACCACTTTCCAAGTCTCTCCGACCTTCACAAAAAAAGTTATTCAAGAATATCTCTTTCTCCTATGTGCTTTCATCCCTAACCCTAACCCTAACCCTTCCGAAAGTCGGAGAAGCTCAAGAATGGTACCGATCGATGCGCGCTACCCCATTTAGTGGGGGTAGAGCCTACTTGCAAGTCTCTCCGACCTTCACAAAAAAAGTTATTCAAGAATATCTCTTTCTCCTATGTGCT
This sequence comes from Limanda limanda, assembly GCF_963576545.1. NCBI lineage: Eukaryota > Metazoa > Chordata > Actinopteri > Pleuronectiformes > Pleuronectidae > Limanda > Limanda limanda. The sequence continues at coordinate 114,023 of NW_026870663.1, read as the reverse complement.
TTCATCCCTAACCCTAACCCTAACCCTTCCGAAAGTCGGAGAAGCTCAAGGATGGTACCGATCGATGCGCGCAACCCCATTTAGTGGGGGTAGAGCCTACTTGCAAGTCTCTCCGACCTTCACAAAAAAAGTTATTCAAGAATATCTCCTCAGATTTGGGGGAATTTCGTCGGTCGACCTCTTCCGAAGGTCGTACAAGCTCGGGGATGGTACCAATCGATCCGCAGGACCCAAATTAGTCCAGATGCAACCACTTTCCAAGTCTCTCCGACCTTCACAAAAAAAGTTATTCAAGAATATCTCTTTCTCCTATGTGCTTTCATCCCTAACCCTAACCCTAACCCTTCCGAAAGTCGGAGAAGCTCAAGGATGGTACCGATCGATGCGCGCTACCCCATTTAGTGGGGGTAGAGCCTACTTGCAAGTTTCTCCGACCTTCACAAAAAAAGTTATTCAAGAATATCTCCTCAGATTTGGGGGAATTTCGTCGGTCGACCTCTTCCGAAGGTCGTACAAGCTCGGGGATGGTACCAATCGATCCGCAGGACCCAAATTAGTCCAGATGCAACCACTTTCCAAGTCTCTCCGACCTTCACAAAAAAAGTTATTCAAGAATATCTCTTTCTCCTATGTGCTTTCATCCCTAACCCTAACCCTAACCCTTCCGAAAGTCGGAGAAGCTCAAGGATGGTACCGATCGATGCGCGCTACCCCATTTAGTGGGGGTAGAGCCTACTTGCAAGTCTCTCCGACCTTCACAAAAAAAGTTATTCAAGAATATCTCTTTCTCCTATGTGCTTTCATCCCTAACCCTAACCCTAACCCTTCCGAAAGTCGGAGAAGCTCAAGGATGGTACCGATCGATGCGCGCTACCCCATTTAGTGGGGGTAGAGCCTACTTGCAAGTCTCTCCGACCTTCACAAAAAAAGTTATTCAAGAATATCTCTTTCTCCTATGTGCTTTCATCCCTAACCCTAACCCTAACCCTTCCGAAAGTCGGAGAAGCTCAAGGATGGTACCGATCGATGCGCGCAACCCCATTTAGTGGGGGTAGAGCCTACTTGCAAGTCTCTCCGACCTTCACAAAAAAAGTTATTCAAGAATATCTCTTTCTCCTATGTGCTTTCATCCCTAACCCTAACCCTAACCCTTCCGAAAGTCGGAGAAGCTCAAGGATGGTACCGATCGATGCGCGCTACCCCATTTAGTGGGGGTAGAGCCTACTTGCAAGTCTCTCCGACCTTCACAAAAAAAGTTATTCAAGAATATCTCTTTCTCCTATGTGCTTTCATCCCTAACCCTAACCCTAACCCTTCCGAAAGTCGGAGAAGCTCAAGGATGGTACCGATCGATGCGCGCTACCCCATTTAGTGGGGGTAGAGCCTACTTGCAAGTCTCTCCGACCTTCACAAAAAAAGTTATTCAAGAATATCTCTTTCTCCTATGTGCTTTCATCCCTAACCCTAACCCTAACCCTTCCGAAAGTCGAAGAAGCTCAAGGATGGTACCGATCGATGCGCGCTACCCCATTTAGTGGGGGTAGAGCCTACTTGCAAGTCTCTCCGACCTTCACAAAAAAAGTTATTCAAGAATATCTCTTTCTCCTATGTGCTTTCATCCCTAACCCTAACCCTAACCCTTCCGAAAGTCGGAGAAGCTCAAGGATGGTACTGATCGATGCGCGCTACCCCATTTAGTGGGGGTAAAGCCTACTTGCAAGTCTCTCCGACCTTCACAAAAAAAGTTATTCAAGAATATCTCTTTCTCCTATGTGCTTTCATCCCTAACCCTAACCCTAACCCTTCCGAAAGTCGGAGAAGCTCAAGGATGGTACTGATCGATGCGCGCAACCCCATTTAGTGGGGGTAGAGCCTACTTGCAAGTCTCTCCGACCTTCACAAAAAAAGTTATTCAAGAATATCTCCTCAGATTTTGGGGGAATTTCGTCGGTCGACCTCTTCCGAAGGTCGTACAAGCTCGGGGATGGTACCAATCGATCTGCAGGACCCAAATTAGTCCAGATGCAACCACTTTCCAAGTCTCTCCGACCTTCACAAAAAAAGTTATTCAAGAATATCTCTTTCTCCTATGTGCTTTCATCCCTAACCCTAACCCTAACCCTTCCGAAAGTCGGAGAAGCTCAAGGATGGTACCGATCGATGCGCGCTACCCCATTTAGTGGGGGTAGAGCCTACTTGCAAGTCTCTCCGACCTTCACAAAAAAAGTTATTCAAGAATATCTCTTTCTCCTATGTGCTTTCATCCCTAACCCTAACCCTAACCCTTCCGAAAGTCGGAGAAGCTCAAGGATGGTACTGATCGATGCGCGCAACCCCATTTAGTGGGGGTAGAGCCTACTTGCAAGTCTCTCCGACCTTCACAAAAAAAGTTATTCAAGAATATCTCCTCAGATTTGGGGGAATTTCGTCGGTCGACCTCTTCCGAAGGTCGTACAAGCTCGGGGATGGTACCAATCGATCCGCAGGACCCAAATTAGTCCAGATGCAACCACTTTCCAAGTCTCTCCGACCTTCACAAAAAAAGTTATTCAAGAATATCTCTTTCTCCTATGTGCTTTCATCCCTAACCCTAACCCTAACCCTTCCGAAAGTCGGAGAAGCTCAAGGATGGTACCGATCGATGCGCGCTACCCCATTTAGTGGGGGTAGAGCCTACTTGCAAGTCTCTCCGACCTTCACAAAAAAAGTTATTCAAGAATATCTCTTTCTCCTATGTGCTTTCATCCCTAACCCTAACCCTAACCCTTCCGAAAGTCGGAGAAGCTCAAAGATGGTACCGATCGATGCGCGCTACCCCATTTAGTGGGGGTAGAGCCTACTTGCAAGTCTCTCCGACCTTCACAAAAAAAGTTATTCAAGAATATCTCTTTCTCCTATGTGCTTTCATCCCTAACCCTAACCCTAACCCTTCCGAAAGTCGGAGAAGCTCAAGGATGGTACTGATCGATGCGCGCTACCCCATTTAGTGGGGGTAGAGCCTACTTGCAAGTCTCTCCGACCTTCACAAAAAAAGTTATTCAAGAATATCTCTTTCTCCTATGTGCTTTCATCCCTAACCCTAACCCTAACCCTTCCGAAAGTCGGAGAAGCTCAAGGATGGTACTGATCGATGCGAGCAACCCCATTTAGTGGGGGTAGAGCCTACTTGCAAGTCTCTCCGACCTTCACAAAAAAAGTTATTCAAGAATATCTCCTCAGATTTTGGGGGAATTTCGTCGGTCGACCTCTTCCGAAGGTCGTACAAGCTCGGGGATGGTACCAATCGATCTGCAGGACCCAAATTAGTCCAGATGCAACCACTTTCCAAGTCTCTCCGACCTTCACAAAAAAAGTTATTCAAGAATATCTCTTTCTCCTATGTGCTTTCATCCCTAACCCTAACCCTAACCCTTCCGAAAGTCGGAGAAGCTCAAGGATGGTACCGATCGATGCGCGTTACCCCATTTAGTGGGGGTAGAGCCTACTTGCAAGTCTCTCCGACCTTCACAAAAAAAGTTATTCAAGAATATCTCTTTCTCCTATGTGCTTTCATCCCTAACCCTAACCCTAACCCTTCCGAAAGTCGGAGAAGCTCAAGGATGGTACCGATCGATGCGCGCAACCCCATTTAGTGGGGGTAGAGCCTACTTGCAAGTCTCTCCGACCTTCACAAAAAAAGTTATTCAAGAATATCTCCTCAGATTTGGGGGAATTTCGTCGGTCGACCTCTTCCGAAGGTCGTACAAGCTCGGGGATGGTACCAATCGATCCGCAGGACCCAAATTAGTCCAGATGCAACCACTTTCCAAGTCTCTCCGACCTTCACAAAAAAAGTTATTCAAGAATATCTCTTTCTCCTATGTGCTTTCATCCCTAACCCTAACCCTAACCCTTCCGAAAGTCGGAGAAGCTCAAGGATGGTACCGATCGATGCGCGCTACCCCATTTAGTGGGGGTAGAGCCTACTTGCAAGTCTCTCCGACCTTCACAAAAAAAGTTATTCAAGAATATCTCTTTCTCCTATGTGCTTTCATCCCTAACCCTAACCCTAACCCTTCCGAAAGTCGGAGAAGCTCAAGGATGGTACCGATCGATGCGCGCTACCCCATTTAGTGGGGGTAGAGCCTACTTGCAAGTCTCTCCGACCTTCACAAAAAAAGTTATTCAAGAATATCTCCTCAGATTTGGGGGAATTTCGTCGGTCGACCTCTTCCAAAGGTCGTACAAGCTCGGGGATGGTACCAATCGATCCGCAGGACCCAAATTAGTCCAGATGCAACCACTTTCCAAGTCTCTCCGACCTTCACAAAAAAAGTTATTCAAGAATATCTCTTTCTCCTATGTGCTTTCATCCCTAACCCTAACCCTAACCCTTCCGAAAGTCGGAGAAGCTCAAGGATGGTACTGATCGATGCGCGCTACCCCATTTAGTGGGGGTAGAGCCTACTTGCAAGTCTCTCCGTACTTCACAAAAAAAGTTATTCAAGAATATCTCTTTCTCCTATGTGCTTTCATCCCTAACCCTAACCCTAACCCTTCCGAAAGTCGGAGAAGCTCAAGGATGGTACTGATCGATGCGCGCAACCCCATTTAGTGGGGGTAGAGCCTACTTGCAAGTCTCTCCGACCTTCACAAAAAAAGTTATTCAAGAATATCTCCTCAGATTTGGGGGAATTTCGTCGGTCGACCTCTTCCGAAGGTCGTACAAGCTCGGGGATGGTACCAATCGATCCGCAGGACCCAAATTAGTCCAGATGCAACCACTGTCCAAGTCTCTCCGACCTTCACAAAAAAAGTTATTCAAGAATATCTCTTTCTCCTATGTGCTTTCATCCCTAACCCTAACCCTAACCCTTCCGAAAGTCGGAGAAGCTCAAGGATGGTACCGATCGATGCGCGCTACCCCATTTAGTGGGGGTAGAGCCTACTTGCAAGTCTCTCCGACCTTCACAAAAAAAGTTATTCAAGAATATCTCCTCAGATTTGGGGGAATTTCGTCGGTCGACCTCTTCCGAAGGTCGTACAAGCTCGGGGATGGTACCAATCGATCCGCAGGACCCAAATTAGTCCAGATGCAACCACTTTCCAAGTCTCTCCGACCTTCACAAAAAAAGTTATTCAAGAATATCTCTTTCTCCTATGTGCTTTCATCCCTAACCCTAACCCTAACCCTTCCGAAAGTCGGAGAAGCTCAAGGATGGTACCGATCGATGCGCGCTACCCCATTTAGTGGGGGTAGAGCCTACTTGCAAGTCTCTCCGACCTTCACAAAAAAAGTTATTCAAGAATATCTCTTTCTCCTATGTGCTTTCATCCCTAACCCTAACCCTAACCCTTCCGAAAGTCGGAGAAGCTCAAGGATGGTACCGATCGATGCGCGCTACCCCATTTAGTGGGGGTAGAGCCTACTTGCAAGTCTCTCCGACCTTCACAAAAAAAGTTATTCAAGAATATCTCCTCAGATTTGGGGGAATTTCGTCGGTCGACCTCTTCCAAAGGTCGTACAAGCTCGGGGATGGTACCAATCGATCCGCAGGACCCAAATTAGTCCAGATGCAACCACTTTCCAAGTCTCTCCGACCTTCACAAAAAAAGTTATTCAAGAATATCTCTTTCTCCTATGTGCTTTCATCCCTAACCCTAACCCTAACCCTTCCGAAAGTCGGAGAAGCTCAAGGATGGTACTGATCGATGCGCGCTACCCCATTTAGTGGGGGTAGAGCCTACTTGCAAGTCTCTCCGTACTTCACAAAAAAAGTTATTCAAGAATATCTCTTTCTCCTATGTGCTTTCATCCCTAACCCTAACCCTAACCCTTCCGAAAGTCGGAGAAGCTCAAGGATGGTACTGATCGATGCGCGCAACCCCATTTAGTGGGGGTAGAGCCTACTTGCAAGTCTCTCCGACCTTCACAAAAAAAGTTATTCAAGAATATCTCCTCAGATTTGGGGGAATTTCGTCGGTCGACCTCTTCCGAAGGTCGTACAAGCTCGGGGATGGTACCAATCGATCCGCAGGACCCAAATTAGTCCAGATGCAACCACTGTCCAAGTCTCTCCGACCTTCACAAAAAAAGTTATTCAAGAATATCTCTTTCTCCTATGTGCTTTCATCCCTAACCCTAACCCTAACCCTTCCGAAAGTCGGAGAAGCTCAAGGATGGTACCGATCGATGCGCGCTACCCCATTTAGTGGGGGTAGAGCCTACTTGCAAGTCTCTCCGACCTTCACAAAAAAAGTTATTCAAGAATATCTCCTCAGATTTGGGGGAATTTCGTCGGTCGACCTCTTTCGAAGGTCGTACAAGCTCGGGGATGGTACCAATCGATCCGCAGGACCCAAATTAGTCCAGATGCAACCACTTTCCAAGTCTCTCCGACCTTCACAAAAAAAGTTATTCAAGAATATCTCTTTCTCCTATGTGCTTTCATCCCTAACCCTAACCCTAACCCTTCCGAAAGTCGGAGAAGCTCAAGGATGGTACCGATCGATGCGCGCTACCCCATTTAGTGGGGGTAGAGCCTACTTGCAAGTCTCTCCGACCTTCACAAAAAAAGTTATTCAAGAATATCTCTTTCTCCTATGTGCTTTCATCCCTAACCCTAACCCTAACCCTTCCGAAAGTCGGAGAAGCTCAAGGATGGTACCGATCGATGCGCGCTACCCCATTTAGTGGGGGTAGAGCCTACTTGCAAGTCTCTCCGACCTTCACAAAAAAAGTTATTCAAGAATATCTCTTTCTCCTATGTGCTTTCATCCCTAACCCTAACCCTAACCCTTCCGAAAGTCGGAGAAGCTCAAGGATGGTACTGATCGATGCGCGCAACCCCATTTAGTGGGGGTAGAGCCTACTTGCAAGTCTCTCCGACCTTCACAAAAAAAGTTATTCAAGAATATCTCCTCAGATTTGGGGGAATTTCGTCGGTCGACCTCTTCCGAAGGTCGTACAAGCTCGGGGATGGTACCAATCGATCCGCAGGACCCAAATTAGTCCAGATGCAACCACTTTCCAAGTCTCTCCGACCTTCACAAAAAAAGTTATTCAAGAATATCTCTTTCTCCTATGTGCTTTCATCCCTAACCCTAACCCTAACCCTTCCGAAAGTCGGAGAAGCTCAAGGATGGTACCGATCGATGCGCGCTACCCCATTTAGTGGGGGTAGAGCCTACTTGCAAGTCTCTCCGACCTTCACAAAAAAAGTTATTCAAGAATATCTCTTTCTCCTATGTGCTTTCATCCCTAACCCTAACCCTTCCGAAAGTCGGAGAAGCTCAAGGATGGTACTGATCGATGCGCGCAACCCCATTTAGTGGGGGTAGAGCCTACTTGCAAGTCTCTCCGACCTTCACAAAAAAAGTTATTCAAGAATATCTCCTCAGATTTGGGGGAATTTCGTCGGTCGACCTCTTCCGAAGGTCGTACAAGCTCGGGGATGGTACCAATCGATCCGCAGGACCCAAATTAGTCCAGATGCAACCACTTTCCAAGTCTCTCCGACCTTCACAAAAAAAGTTATTCAAGAATATCTCTTTCTCCTATGTGCTTTCATCCCTAACCCTAACCCTAACCCTTCCGAAAGTCGGAGAAGCTCAAGGATGGTACCGATCGATGCGCGCTACCCCATTTAGTGGGGGTAGAGCCTACTTGCAAGTCTCTCCGACCTTCACAAAAAAAGTTATTCAAGAATATCTCTTTCTCCTATGTGCTTTCATCCCTAACCCTAACCCTAACCCTTCCGAAAGTCGGAGAAGCTCAAGGATGGTACCGATCGATGCGCGCTACCCCATTTAGTGGGGGTAGAGCCTACTTGCAAGTCTCTCCGACCTTCACAAAAAAAGTTATTCAAGAATATCTCCTCAGATTTGGGGGAATTTCGTCGGTCGACCTCTTCCGAAGGTCGTACAAGCTCGGGGATGGTACCAATCGATCCGCAGGACCCAAATTAGTCCAGATGCAACCACTTTCCAAGTCTCTCCGACCTTCACAAAAAAAGTTATTCAAGAATATCTCTTTCTCCTATGTGCTTTCATCCCTAACCCTAACCCTAACCCTTCCGAAAGTCGGAGAAGCTCAAGGATGGTACCGATCGATGCGCGCTACCCCATTTAGTGGGGGTAGAGCCTACTTGCAAGTCTCTCCGACCTTCACAAAAAAAGTTATTCAAGAATATCTCTTTCTCCTATGTGCTTTCATCCCTAACCCTAACCCTAACCCTTCCGAAAGTCGGAGAAGCTCAAGGATGGTACCGATCGATGCGCGCTACCCCATTTAGTGGGGGTAGAGCCTACTTGCAAGTCTCTCCGACCTTCACAAAAAAAGTTATTCAAGAATATCTCTTTCTCCTATGTGCTTTCATCCCTAACCCTAACCCTAACCCTTCCGAAAGTCGGAGAAGCTCAAGGATGGTACCGATCGATGCGCGCTACCCCATTTAGTGGGGGTAGAGCCTACTTGCAAGTCTCTCCGACCTTCACAAAAAAAGTTATTCAAGAATATCTCTTTCTCCTATGTGCTTTCATCCCTAACCCTAACCCTAACCCTTCCGAAAGTCGGAGAAGCTCAAGGATGGTACCGATCGATGCGCGCTACCCCATTTAGTGGGGGTAGAGCCTACTTGCAAGTCTCTCCGACCTTCACAAAAAAAGTTATTCAAGAATATCTCCTCAGATTTGGGGGAATTTCGTCGGTCGACCTCTTCCGAAGGTCGTACAAGCTCGGGGATGGTACCAATCGATCCGCAGGACCCAAATTAGTCCAGATGCAACCACTTTCCAAGTCTCTCCGACCTTCACAAAAAAAGTTATTCAAGAATATCTCTTTCTCCTATGTGCTTTCATCCCTAACCCTAACCCTAACCCTTCCGAAAGTCGGAGAAGCTCAAGGATGGTACCGATCGATGCGCGCTACCCCATTTAGTGGGGGTAGAGCCTACTTGCAAGTCTCTCCGACCTTCACAAAAAAAGTTATTCAAGAATATCTCTTTCTCCTATGTGCTTTCATCCCTAACCCTAACCCTTCCGAAAGTCGGAGAAGCTCAAGGATGGTACTGATCGATGCGCGCAACCCCATTTAGTGGGGGTAGAGCCTACTTGCAAGTCTCTCCGACCTTCACAAAAAAAGTTATTCAAGAATATCTCCTCAGATTTGGGGGAATTTCGTCGGTCGACCTCTTCCGAAGGTCGTACAAGCTCGGGGATGGTACCAATCGATCCGCAGGACCCAAATTAGTCCAGATGCAACCACTTTCCAAGTCTCTCCGACCTTCACAAAAAAAGTTATTCAAGAATATCTCTTTCTCCTATGTGCTTTCATCCCTAACCCTAACCCTAACCCTTCCGAAAGTCGGAGAAGCTCAAGGATGGTACCGATCGATGCGCGCTACCCCATTTAGTGGGGGTAGAGCCTACTTGCAAGTCTCTCCGACCTTCACAAAAAAAGTTATTCAAGAATATCTCTTTCTCCTATGTGCTTTCATCCCTAACCCTAACCCTAACCCTTCCGAAAGTCGGAGAAGCTCAAGGATGGTACCGATCGATGCGCGCTACCCCATTTAGTGGGGGTAGAGCCTACTTGCAAGTCTCTCCGACCTTCACAAAAAAAGTTATTCAAGAATATCTCCTCAGATTTGGGGGAATTTCGTCGGTCGACCTCTTCCGAAGGTCGTACAAGCTCGGGGATGGTACCAATCGATCCGCAGGACCCAAATTAGTCCAGATGCAACCACTTTCCAAGTCTCTCCGACCTTCACAAAAAAAGTTATTCAAGAATATCTCTTTCTCCTATGTGCTTTCATCCCTAACCCTAACCCTAACCCTTCCGAAAGTCGGAGAAGCTCAAGGATGGTACCGATCGATGCGCGCTACCCCATTTAGTGGGGGTAGAGCCTACTTGCAAGTCTCTCCGACCTTCACAAAAAAAGTTATTCAAGAATATCTCTTTCTCCTATGTGCTTTCATCCCTAACCCTAACCCTAACCCTTCCGAAAGTCGGAGAAGCTCAAGGATGGTACCGATCGATGCGCGCTACCCCATTTAGTGGGGGTAGAGCCTACTTGCAAGTCTCTCCGACCTTCACAAAAAAAGTTATTCAAGAATATCTCTTTCTCCTATGTGCTTTCATCCCTAACCCTAACCCTAACCCTTCCGAAAGTCGGAGAAGCTCAAGGATGGTACCGATCGATGCGCGCTACCCCATTTAGTGGGGGTAGAGCCTACTTGCAAGTCTCTCCGACCTTCACAAAAAAAGTTATTCAAGAATATCTCTTTCTCCTATGTGCTTTCATCCCTAACCCTAACCCTAACCCTTCCGAAAGTCGGAGAAGCTCAAGGATGGTACCGATCGATGCGCGCTACCCCATTTAGTGGGGGTAGAGCCTACTTGCAAGTCTCTCCGACCTTCACAAAAAAAGTTATTCAAGAATATCTCTTTCTCCTATGTGCTTTCATCCCTAACCCTAACCCTAACCCTTCCGAAAGTCGGAGAAGCTCAAGGATGGTACTGATCGATGCGCGCAACCCCGTTTAGTGGGGGTAGAGCCTACTTGCAAGTCTCTCCGACCTTCACAAAAAAAGTTATTCAAGAATATCTCCTCAGATTTGGGGGAATTTCGTCGGTCGACCTCTTCCGAAGGTCGTACAAGCTCGGGGATGGTACCAATCGATCCGCAGGACCCAAATTAGTCCAGATGCAACCACTTTCCAAGTCTCTCCGACCTTCACAAAAAAAGTTATTCAAGAATATCTCTTTCTCCTATGTGCTTTCATCCCTAACCCTAACCCTTCCGAAAGTCGGAGAAGCTCAAGGATGGTACCGATCGATGCGCGCTACCCCATTTAGTGGGGGTAGAGCCTACTTGCAAGTCTCTCCGACCTTCACAAAAAAAGTTATTCAAGAATATCTCTTTCTCCTATGTGCTTTCATCCCTAACCCTAACCCTAACCCTTCCGAAAGTCGGAGAAGCTCAAGGATGGTACCGATCGATGCGCGCTACCCCATTTAGTGGGGGTAGAGCCTACTTGCAAGTCTCTCCGACCTTCACAAAAAAAGTTATTCAAGAATATCTCCTCAGATTTGGGGGAATTTCGTCGGTCGACCTCTTCCGAAGGTCGTACAAGCTCGGGGATGGTACCAATCGATCCGCAGGACCCAAATTAGTCCAGATGCAACCACTTTCCAAGTCTCTCCGACCTTCACAAAAAAAGTTATTCAAGAATATCTCTTTCTCCTATGTGCTTTCATCCCTAACCCTAACCCTAACCCTTCCGAAAGTCGGAGAAGCTCAAAGATGGTACCGATCGATGCGCGCTACCCCATTTAGTGGGGGTAGAGCCTACTTGCAAGTCTCTCCGACCTTCACAAAAAAAGTTATTCAAGAATATCTCTTTCTCCTATGTGCTTTCATCCCTAACCCTAACCCTAACCCTTCCGAAAGTCGGAGAAGCTCAAGGATGGTACCGATCGATGCGCGCTACCCCATTTAGTGGGGGTAGAGCCTACTTGCAAGTCTCTCCGACCTTCACAAAAAAAGTTATTCAAGAATATCTCTTTCTCCTATGTGCTTTCATCCCTAACCCTAACCCTAACCCTTCCGAAAGTCGGAGAAGCTCAAGGATGGTACCGATCGATGCGCGCTACCCCATTTAGTGGGGGTAAAGCCTACTTGCAAGTCTCTCCGACCTTCACAAAAAAAGTTATTCAAGAATATCTCTTTCTCCTATGTGCTTTCATCCCTAACCCTAACCCTAACCCTTCCGAAAGTCGGAGAAGCTCAGGGATGGTACCGATCGATGCGCGCTACCCCATTTAGTGGGGGTAGAGCCTACTTGCAAGTCTCTCCGACCTTCACAAAAAAAGTTATTCAAGAATATCTCTTTCTCCTATGTGCTTTCATCCCTAACCCTAACCCTAACCCTTCCGAAAGTCGGAGAAGCTCAAGGATGGTACCGATCGATGCGCGCTACCCCATTTAGTGGGGGTAGAGCCTACTTGCAAGTCTCTCCGACCTTCACAAAAAAAGTTATTCAAGAATATCTCTTTCTCCTATGTGCTTTCATCCCTAACCCTAACCCTAACCCTTCCGAAAGTCGGAGAAGCTCAAGGATGGTACTGATCGATGCGCGCAACCCCATTTAGTGGGGGTAGAGCCTACTTGCAAGTCTCTCCGACCTTCACAAAAAAAGTTATTCAAGAATATCTCCTCAGATTTGGGGGAATTTCGTCGGTCGACCTCTTCCGAAGGTCGTACAAGCTCGGGGATGGTACCAATCGATCCGCAGGACCCAAATTAGTCCAGATGCAACCACTTTCCAAGTCTCTCCGACCTTCACAAAAAAAGTTATTCAAGAATATCTCTTTCTCCTATGTGCTTTCATCCCTAACCCTAACCCTAACCCTTCCGAAAGTCGGAGAAGCTCAAGGATGGTACCGATCGATGCGCGCTACCCCATTTAGTGGGGGTAGAGCCTACTTGCAAGTCTCTCCGACCTTCACAAAAAAAGTTATTCAAGAATATCTCTTTCTCCTATGTGCTTTCATCCCTAACCCTAACCCTAACCCTTCCGAAAGTCGGAGAAGCTCAAGGATGGTACCGATCGATGCGCGCTACCCCATTTAGTGGGGGTAGAGCCTACTTGCAAGTCTCTCCGACCTTCACAAAAAAAGTTATTCAAGAATATCTCTTTCTCCTATGTGCTTTCATCCCTAACCCTAACCCTAACCCTTCCGAAAGTCGGAGAAGCTCAAGGATGGTACTGATCGATGCGCGCAACCCCATTTAGTGGGGGTAGAGCCTACTTGCAAGTCTCTCCGACCTTCACAAAAAAAGTTATTCAAGAATATCTCCTCAGATTTGGGGGAATTTCGTCGGTCGACCTCTTCCGAAGGTCGTACAAGCTCGGGGATGGTACCAATCGATCCGCAGGACCCAAATTAGTCCAGATGCAACCACTTTCCAAGTCTCTCCGACCTTCACAAAAAAAGTTATTCAAGAATATCTCTTTCTCCTATGTGCTTTCATCCCTAACCCTAACCCTAACCCTTCCGAAAGTCGGAGAAGCTCAAGGATGGTACCGATCGATGCGCGCTACCCCATTTAGTGGGGGTAGAGCCTACTTGCAAGTCTCTCCGACCTTCACAAAAAAAGTTATTCAAGAATATCTCTTTCTCCTATGTGCTTTCATCCCTAACCCTAACCCTTCCGAAAGTCGGAGAAGCTCAAGGATGGTACCGATCGATGCGCGCTACCCCATTTAGTGGGGGTAGAGCCTACTTGCAAGTCTCTCCGACCTTCACAAAAAAAGTTATTCAAGAATATCTCCTCAGATTTGGGGGAATTTCGTCGGTCGACCTCTTCCGAAGGTCGTACAAGCTCGGGGATGGTACCAATCGATCCGCAGGACCCAAATTAGTCCAGATGCAACCACTTTCCAAGTCTCTCCGACCTTCACAAAAAAAGTTATTCAAGAATATCTCTTTCTCCTATGTGCTTTCATCCCTAACCCTAACCCTAACCCTTCCGAAAGTCGGAGAAGCTCAAAGATGGTACCGATCGATGCGCGCTACCCCATTTAGTGGGGGTAGAGCCTACTTGCAAGTCTCTCCGACCTTCACAAAAAAAGTTATTCAAGAATATCTCTTTCTCCTATGTGCTTTCATCCCTAACCCTAACCCTAACCCTTCCGAAAGTCGGAGAAGCTCAAGGATGGTACCGATCGATGCGCGCTACCCCATTTAGTGGGGGTAGAGCCTACTTGCAAGTCTCTCCGACCTTCACAAAAAAAGTTATTCAAGAATATCTCTTTCTCCTATGTGCTTTCATCCCTAACCCTAACCCTAACCCTTCCGAAAGTCGGAGAAGCTCAAGGATGGTACCGATCGATGCGCGCTACCCCATTTAGTGGGGGTAGAGCCTACTTGCAAGTCTCTCCGACCTTCACAAAAAAAGTTATTCAAGAATATCTCTTTCTCCTATGTGCTTTCATCCCTAACCCTAACCCTAACCCTTCCGAAAGTCGGAGAAGCTCAAGGATGGTACCGATCGATGCGCGCTACCCCATTTAGTGGGGGTAGAGCCTACTTGCAAGTCTCTCCGACCTTCACAAAAAAAGTTATTCAAGAATATCTCTTTCTCCTATGTGCTTTCATCCCTAACCCTAACCCTAACCCTTCCGAAAGTCGGAGAAGCTCAAGGATGGTACCGATCGATGCGCGCTACCCCATTTAGTGGGGGTAGAGCCTACTTGCAAGTCTCTCCGACCTTCACAAAAAAAGTTATTCAAGAATATCTCTTTCTCCTATGTGCTTTCATCCCTAACCCTAACCCTAACCCTTCCGAAAGTCGGAGAAGCTCAAGGATGGTACTGATCGATGCGCGCAACCCCATTTAGTGGGGGTAGAGCCTACTTGCAAGTCTCTCCGACCTTCACAAAAAAAGTTATTCAAGAATATCTCCTCAGATTTGGGGGAATTTCGTCGGTCGACCTCTTCCGAAGGTCGTACAAGCTCGGGGATGGTACCAATCGATCCGCAGGACCCAAATTAGTCCAGATGCAACCACTTTCCAAGTCTCTCCGACCTTCACAAAAAAAGTTATTCAAGAATATCTCTTTCTCCTATGTGCTTTCATCCCTAACCCTAACCCTAACCCTTCCGAAAGTCGGAGAAGCTCAAGGATGGTACCGATCGATGTGCGCTACCCCATTTAGTGGGGGTAGAGCCTACTTGCAAGTCTCTCCGACCTTCACAAAAAAAGTTATTCAAGAATATCTCTTTCTCCTATGTGCTTTCATCCCTAACCCTAACCCTAACCCTTCCGAAAGTCGGAGAAGCTCAAGGATGGTACCGATCGATGCGCGCTACCCCATTTAGTGGGGGTAGAGCCTACTTGCAAGTCTCTCCGACCTTCACAAAAAAAGTTATTCAAGAATATCTCCTCAGATTTGGGGGAATTTCGTCGGTCGACCTCTTCCGAAGGTCGTACAAGCTCGGGGATGGTACCAATCGATCCGCAGGACCCAAATTAGTCCAGATGCAACCACTTTCCAAGTCTCTCCGACCTTCACAAAAAAAGTTATTCAAGAATATCTCTTTCTCCTATGTGCTTTCATCCCTAACCCTAACCCTAACCCTTCCGAAAGTCGGAGAAGCTCAAAGATGGTACCGATCGATGCGCGCTACCCCATTTAGTGGGGGTAGAGCCTACTTGCAAGTCTCTCCGACCTTCACAAAAAAAGTTATTCAAGAATATCTCTTTCTCCTATGTGCTTTCATCCCTAACCCTAACCCTAACCCTTCCGAAAGTCGGAGAAGCTCAAGGATGGTACCGATCGATGCGCGCTACCCCATTTAGTGGGGGTAGAGCCTACTTGCAAGTCTCTCCGACCTTCACAAAAAAAGTTATTCAAGAATATCTCTTTCTCCTATGTGCTTTCATCCCTAACCCTAACCCTAACCCTTCCGAAAGTCGGAGAAGCTCAAGGATGGTACCGATCGATGCGCGCTACCCCATTTAGTGGGGGTAGAGCCTACTTGCAAGTCTCTCCGACCTTCACAAAAAAAGTTATTCAAGAATATCTCTTTCTCCTATGTGCTTTCATCCCTAACCCTAACCCTAACCCTTCCGAAAGTCGGAGAAGCTCAAGGATGGTACCGATCGATGCGCGCTACCCCATTTAGTGGGGGTAGAGCCTACTTGCAAGTCTCTCCGACCTTCACAAAAAAAGTTATTCAAGAATATCTCTTTCTCCTATGTGCTTTCATCCCTAACCCTAACCCTAACCCTTCCGAAAGTCGGAGAAGCTCAAGGATGGTACCGATCGATGCGCGCTACCCCATTTAGTGGGGGTAGAGCCTACTTGCAAGTCTCTCCGACCTTCACAAAAAAAGTTATTCAAGAATATCTCTTTCTCCTATGTGCTTTCATCCCTAACCCTAACCCTAACCCTTCCGAAAGTCGGAGAAGCTCAAGGATGGTACTGATCGATGCGCGCAACCCCATTTAGTGGGGGTAGAGCCTACTTGCAAGTCTCTCCGACCTTCACAAAAAAAGTTATTCAAGAATATCTCCTCAGATTTGGGGGAATTTCGTCGGTCGACCTCTTCCGAAGGTCGTACAAGCTCGGGGATGGTACCAATCGATCCGCAGGACCCAAATTAGTCCAGATGCAACCACTTTCCAAGTCTCTCCGACCTTCACAAAAAAAGTTATTCAAGAATATCTCTTTCTCCTATGTGCTTTCATCCCTAACCCTAACCCTAACCCTTCCGAAAGTCGGAGAAGCTCAAGGATGGTACCGATCGATGCGCGCTACCCCATTTAGTGGGGGTAGAGCCTACTTGCAAGTCTCTCCGACCTTCACAAAAAAAGTTATTCAAGAATATCTCTTTCTCCTATGTGCTTTCATCCCTAACCCTAACCCTAACCCTTCCGAAAGTCGGAGAAGCTCAAGGATAGTACCGATCGATGCGCGCTACCCCATTTAGTGGGGGTAGAGCCTACTTGCAAGTCTCTCCGACCTTCACAAAAAAAGTTATTCAAGAATATCTCCTCAGATTTGGGGGAATTTCGTCGGTCGACCTCTTCCGAAGGTCGTACAAGCTCGGGGATGGTACCAATCGATCCGCAGGACCCAAATTAGTCCAGATGCAACCACTTTCCAAGTCTCTCCGACCTTCACAAAAAAAGTTATTCAAGAATATCTCTCTCTCCTATGTGCTTTCATCCCTAACCCTAACCCTAACCCTTCCGAAAGTCGGAGAAGCTCAAGGATGGTACCGATCGATGCGCGCTACCCCATTTAGTGGGGGTAGAGCCTACTTGCAAGTCTCTCCGACCTTCACAAAAAAAGTTATTCAAGAATATCTCTTTCTCCTATGTGCTTTCATCCCTAACCCTAACCCTAACCCTTCCGAAAGTCGGAGAAGCTCAAGGATGGTACCGATCGATGCGCGCTACCCCATTTAGTGGGGGTAGAGCCTATTTGCAAGTCTCTCCGACCTTCACAAAAAAAGTTATTCAAGAATATCTCTTTCTCCTATGTGCTTTCATCCCTAACCCTAACCCTAACCCTTCCGAAAGTCGGAGAAGCTCAAGGATGGTACCGATCGATGCGCGCTACCCCATTTAGTGGGGGTAGAGCCTACTTGCAAGTCTCTCCGACCTTCACAAAAAAAGTTATTCAAGAATATCTCTTTCTCCTATGTGCTTTCATCCCTAACCCTAACCCTAACCCTTCCGAAAGTCGGAGAAGCTCAAGGATGGTACTGATCGATGCGCGCAACCCCATTTAGTGGGGGTAGAGCCTACTTGCAAGTCTCTCCGACCTTCACAAAAAAAGTTATTCAAGAATATCTCCTCAGATTTGGGGGAATTTCGTCGGTCGACCTCTTCCAAAGGTCGTACAAGCTCGGGGATGGTACCAATCGATCCGCAGGACCCAAATTAGTCCAGATGCAACCACTTTCCAAGTCTCTCCGACCTTCACAAAAAAAGTTATTCAAGAATATCTCTTTCTCCTATGTGCTTTCATCCCTAACCCTAACCCTAACCCTTCCGAAAGTCGGAGAAGCTCAAGGATGGTACCGATCGATGCGCGCTACCCCATTTAGTGGGGGTAGAGCCTACTTGCAAGTCTCTCCGACCTTCACAAAAAAAGTTATTCAAGAATATCTCTTTCTCCTATGTGCTTTCATCCCTAACCCTAACCCTTCCGAAAGTCGGAGAAGCTCAAGGATGGTACCGATCGATGCGCGCAACCCCATTTAGTGGGGGTAGAGCCTACTTGCAAGTCTCTCCGACCTTCACAAAAAAAGTTATTCAAGAATATCTCCTCAGATTTGGGGGAATTTCGTCGGTCGACCTCTTCCGAAGGTCGTACAAGCTCGGGGATGGTACCAATCGATCCGCAGGACCCAAATTAGTCCAGATGCAACCACTTTCCAAGTCTCTCCGACCTTCACAAAAAAAGTTATTCAAGAATATCTCTTTCTCCTATGTGCTTTCATCCCTAACCCTAACCCTAACCCTTCCGAAAGTCGGAGAAGCTCAAGGATGGTACCGATCGATGCGCGCTACCCCATTTAGTGGGGGTAGAGCCTACTTGCAAGTCTTTCCGACCTTCACAAAAAAAGTTATTCAAGAATATCTCCTCAGATTTGGGGGAATTTCGTCGGTCGACCTCTTCCGAAGGTCGTACAAGCTCGGGGATGGTACCAATCGATCCGCAGGACCCAAATTAGTCCAGATGCAACCACTTTTCAAGTCTCTCCGACCTTCACAAAAAAAGTTATTCAAGAATATCTCTTTCTCCTATGTGCTTTCATCCCTAACCCTAACCCTAACCCTTCCGAAAGTCGGAGAAGCTCAAGGATGGTACCGATCGATGCGCGCTACCCCATTTAGTGGGGGTAGAGCCTACTTGCAAGTCTCTCCGACCTTCACAAAAAAAGTTATTCAAGAATATCTCTTTCTCCTATGTGCTTTCATCCCTAACCCTAACCCTAACCCTTCCGAAAGTCGGAGAAGCTCAAGGATGGTACCGATCGATGCGCGCTACCCCATTTAGTGGGGGTAGAGCCTACTTGCAAGTCTCTCCGACCTTCACAAAAAAAGTTATTCAAGAATATCTCTTTCTCCTATGTGCTTTCATCCCTAACCCTAACCCTAACCCTTCCGAAAGTCGGAGAAGCTCAAGGATGGTACTGATCGATGCGCGCAACCCCATTTAGTGGGGGTAGAGCCTACTTGCAAGTCTCTCCGACCTTCACAAAAAAAGTTATTCAAGAATATCTCCTCAGATTTGGGGGAATTTCGTCGGTCGACCTCTTCCGAAGGTCGTACAAGCTCAGGGATGGTACCAATCGATCCGCAGGACCCAAATTAGTCCAGATGCAACCACTTTCCAAGTCTCTCCGACCTTCACAAAAAAAGTTATTCAAGAATATCTCTTTCTCCTATGTGCTTTCATCCCTAACCCTAACCCTAACCCTTCCGAAAGTCGGAGAAGCTCAAGGATGGTACTGATCGATGCGCGCAACCCCATTTAGTGGGGGTAGAGCCTACTTGCAAGTCTCTCCGACCTTCACAAAAAAAGTTATTCAAGAATATCTCCTCAGATTTGGGGGAATTTCGTCGGTCGACCTCTTCCGAAGGTCGTACAAGCTCGGGGATGGTACCAATCGATCCGCAGGACCCAAATTAGTCCAGATGCAACCACTTTCCAAGTCTCTCCGACCTTCACAAAAAAAGTTATTCAAGAATATCTCTTTCTCCTATGTGCTTTCATCCCTAACCCTAACCCTAACCCTTCCGAAAGTCGGAGAAGCTCAAGGATGGTACCGATCGATGCGCGCTACCCCATTTAGTGGGAGTAGAGCCTACTTGCAAGTCTCTCCGACCTTCACAAAAAAAGTTATTCAAGAATATCTCTTTCTCCTATGTGCTTTCATCCCTAACCCTAACCCTAACCCTTCCGAAAGTCGGAGAAGCTCAAGGATGGTACCGATCGATGCGCGCAACCCCATTTAGTGGGGGTAGAGCCTACTTGCAAGTCTCTCCGACCTTCACAAAAAAAGTTATTCAAGAATATCTCCTCAGATTTGGGGGAATTTCGTCGGTCGACCTCTTCCGAAGGTCGTACAAGCTCGGGGATGGTACCAATCGATCCGCAGGACCCAAATTAGTCCAGATGCAACCACTTTCCAAGTCTCTCCGACCTTCACAAAAAAAGTTATTCAAGAATATCTCTTTCTCCTATGTGCTTTCATCCCTAACCCTAACCCTAACCCTTCCGAAAGTCGGAGAAGCTCAAGGATGGTACCGATCGATGCGCGCTACCCCATTTAGTGGGGGTCGAGCCTACTTGCAAGTCTCTCCGACCTTCACAAAAAAAGTTATTCAAGAATATCTCCTCAGATTTGGGGGAATTTCGTCGGTCGACCTCTTCCGAAGGTCGTACAAGCTCGGGGATGGTACCAATCGATCCGCAGGACCCAAATTAGTCCAGATGCAACCACTTTCCAAGTCTCTCCGACCTTCACAAAAAAAGTTATTCAAGAATATCTCTTTCTCCTATGTGCTTTCATCCCTAACCCTAACCCTAACCCTTCCGAAAGTCGGAGAAGCTCAAGGATGGTACCGATCGATGCGCGCTACCCCATTTAGTGGGGGTAGAGCCTACTTGCAAGTCTCTCCGACCTTCACAAAAAAAGTTATTCAAGAATATCTCTTTCTCCTATGTGCTTTCATCCCTAACCCTAACCCTAACCCTTCCGAAAGTCGGAGAAGCTCAAGGATGGTACCGATCGATGCGCGCTACCCCATTTAGTGGGGGTAGAGCCTACTTGCAAGTCTCTCCGACCTTCACAAAAAAAGTTATTCAAGAATATCTCTTTCTCCTATGTGCTTTCATCCCTAACCCTAACCCTAACCCTTCCGAAAGTCGGAGAAGCTCAAGGATGGTACTGATCGATGCGCGCAACCCCATTTAGTGGGGGTAGAGCCTACTTGCAAGTCTCTCCGACCTTCACAAAAAAAGTTATTCAAGAATATCTCCTCAGATTTGGGGGAATTTCGTCGGTCGACCTCTTCCGAAGGTCGTACAAGCTCGGGGATGGTACCAATCGATCCGCAGGACCCAAATTAGTCCAGATGCAACCACTTTCCAAGTCTCTCCGACCTTCACAAAAAAAGTTATTCAAGAATATCTCTTTCTCCTATGTGCTTTCATCCCTAACCCTAACCCTAACCCTTCCGAAAGTCGGAGAAGCTCAAGGATGGTACCGATCGATGCGCGCTACCCCATTTAGTGGGGGTAGAGCCTACTTGCAAGTCTCTCCGACCTTCACAAAAAAAGTTATTCAAGAATATCTCTTTCTCCTATGTGCTTTCATCCCTAACCCTAACCCTAACCCTTCCGAAAGTCGGAGAAGCTCAAGGATGGTACCGATCGATGCGCGCTACCCCATTTAGTGGGGGTAGAGCCTACTTGCAAGTCTCTCCGACCTTCACAAAAAAAGTTATTCAAGAATATCTCTTTCTCCTATGTGCTTTCATCCCTAACCTTAACCCTAACCCTTCCGAAAGTCGGAGAAGCTCAAGGATGGTACCGATCGATGCGCGCAACCCCATTTAGTGGGGGTAGAGCCTACTTGCAAGTCTCTCCGACCTTCACAAAAA
Source organism: Limanda limanda (assembly GCF_963576545.1). Classification (NCBI taxonomy): domain Eukaryota; kingdom Metazoa; phylum Chordata; class Actinopteri; order Pleuronectiformes; family Pleuronectidae; genus Limanda; species Limanda limanda. The sequence goes on along the minus strand of NW_026870663.1, from coordinate 92,850 downwards.
AAGTTATTCAAGAATATCTCTTTCTCCTATGTGCTTTCATCCCTAACCCTAACCCTAACCCTTCCGAAAGTCGGAGAAGCTCAAGGATGGTACCGATCGATGCGCGCTACCCCATTTAGTGGGGGTAGAGCCTATTTGCAAGTCTCTCCGACCTTCACAAAAAAAGTTATTCAAGAATATCTCTTTCTCCTATGTGCTTTCATCCCTAACCCTAACCCTAACCCTTCCGAAAGTCGGAGAAGCTCAAAGATGTTACCGATCGATGCGCGCTACCCCATTTAGTGGGGGTAGAGCCTACTTGCAAGTCTCTCCGACCTTCACAAAAAAAGTTATTCAAGAATATCTCTTTCTCCTATGTGCTTTCATCCCTAACCCTAACCCTAACCCTTCCGAAAGTCGGAGAAGCTCAAGGATGGTACTGATCGATGCGCGCAACCCCATTTAGTGGGGGTAGAGCCTACTTGCAAGTCTCTCCGACCTTCACAAAAAAAGTTATTCAAGAATATCTCCTCAGATTTGGGGGAATTTCGTCGGTCGACCTCTTCCGAAGGTCGTACAAGCTCGGGGATGGTACCAATCGATCCGCAGGACCCAAATTAGTCCAGATGCAACCACTTTCCAAGTCTCTCCGACCTTCACAAAAAAAGTTATTCAAGAATATCTCTTTCTCCTATGTGCTTTCATCCCTAACCCTAACCCTAACCCTTCCGAAAGTCGGAGAAGCTCAAGGATGGTACCGATCGATGCGCGCTACCCCATTTAGTGGGGGTAGAGCCTACTTGCAAGTCTCTCCGACCTTCACAAAAAAAGTTATTCAAGAATATCTCTTTCTCCTATGTGCTTTCATCCCTAACCTTAACCCTAACCCTTCCGAAAGTCGGAGAAGCTCAAGGATGGTACCGATCGATGCGCGCAACCCCATTTAGTGGGGGTAGAGCCTACTTGCAAGTCTCTCCGACCTTCACAAAAAAAGTTATTCAAGAATATCTCCTCAGATTTGGGGGAATTTCGTCGGTCGACCTCTTCCGAAGGTCGTACAAGCTCGGGGATGGTACCAATCGATCCGCAGGACCCAAATTAGTCCAGATGCAACCACTTTCCAAGTCTCTCCGACCTTCACAAAAAAAGTTATTCAAGAATATCTCTTTCTCCTATGTGCTTTCATCCCTAACCCTAACCCTAACCCTTCCGAAAGTCGGAGAAGCTCAAGGATGGTACCGATCGATGCGCGCTACCCCATTTAGTGGGGGTAGAGCCTACTTGCAAGTCTCTCCGACCTTCACAAAAAAAGTTATTCAAGAATATCTCCTCAGATTTGGGGGAATTTCGTCGGTCGACCTCTTCCGAAGGTCGTACAAGCTCGGGGATGGTACCAATCGATCCGCAGGACCCAAATTAGTCCAGATGCAACCACTTTCCAAGTCTCTCCGACCTTCACAAAAAAAGTTATTCAAGAATATCTCTTTCTCCTATGTGCTTTCATCCCTAACCCTAACCCTAACCCTTCCGAAAGTCGGAGAAGCTCAAGGATGGTACCGATCGATGCGCGCTACCCCATTTAGTGGGGGTAGAGCCTACTTGCAAGTCTCTCCGACCTTCACAAAAAAAGTTATTCAAGAATATCTCTTTCTCCTATGTGCTTTCATCCCTAACCCTAACCCTAACCCTTCCGAAAGTCGGAGAAGCTCAAGGATGGTACCGATCGATGCGCGCTACCCCATTTAGTGGGGGTAGAGCCTACTTGCAAGTCTCTCCGACCTTCACAAAAAAAGTTATTCAAGAATATCTCTTTCTCCTATGTGCTTTCATCCCTAACCCTAACCCTAACCCTTCCGAAAGTCGGAGAAGCTCAAGGATGGTACCGATCGATGCGCGCTACCCCATTTAGTGGGGGTAGAGCCTACTTGCAAGTCTCTCCGACCTTCACAAAAAAAGTTATTCAAGAATATCTCTTTCTCCTATGTGCTTTCATCCCTAACCCTAACCCTAACCCTTCCGAAAGTCGGAGAAGCTCAAGGATGGTACTGATCGATGCGCGCAACCCCATTTAGTGGGGGTAGAGCCTACTTGCAAGTCTCTCCGACCTTCACAAAAAAAGTTATTCAAGAATATCTCCTCAGATTTGGGGGAATTTCGTCGGTCGACCTCTTCCGAAGGTCGTACAAGCTCGGGGATGGTACCAATCGATCCGCAGGACCCAAATTAGTCCAGATGCAACCACTTTCCAAGTCTCTCCGACCTTCACAAAAAAAGTTATTCAAGAATATCTCTTTCTCCTATGTGCTTTCATCCCTAACCCTAACCCTAACCCTTCCGAAAGTCGGAGAAGCTCAAGGATGGTACCGATCGATGCGCGCTACCCCATTTAGTGGGGGTAGAGCCTACTTGCAAGTCTCTCCGACCTTCACAAAAAAAGTTATTCAAGAATATCTCCTCAGATTTGGGGGAATTTCGTCGGTCGACCTCTTCCGAAGGTCGTACAAGCTCGGGGATGGTACCAATCGATCCGCAGGACCCAAATTAGTCCAGATGCAACCACTTTCCAAGTCTCTCCGACCTTCACAAAAAAAGTTATTCAAGAATATCTCTTTCTCCTATGTGCTTTCATCCCTAACCCTAACCCTAACCCTTCCGAAAGTCGGAGAAGCTCAAGGATGGTACTGATCGATGCGCGCTACCCCATTTAGTGGGGGTAGAGCCTACTTGCAAGTCTCTCCGACCTTCACAAAAAAAGTTATTCAAGAATATCTCTTTCTCCTATGTGCTTTCATCCCTAACCCTAACCCTAACCCTTCCGAAAGTCGGAGAAGCTCAAGGATGGTACCGATCGATGCGCGCTACCCCATTTAGTGGGGGTAGAGCCTACTTGCAAGTCTCTCCGACCTTCACAAAAAAAGTTATTCAAGAATATCTCTTTCTCCTATGTGCTTTCATCCCTAACCCTAACCCTAACCCTTCCGAAAGTCGGAGAAGCTCAAGGATGGTACCGATCGATGCGCGCTACCCCATTTAGTGGGGGTAGAGCCTACTTGCAAGTCTCTCCGACCTTCACAAAAAAAGTTATTCAAGAATATCTCTTTCTCCTATGTGCTTTCATCCCTAACCCTAACCCTTCCGAAAGTCGGAGAAGCTCAAGGATGGTACTGATCGATGCGCGCAACCCCATTTAGTGGGGGTAGAGCCTACTTGCAAGTCTCTCCGACCTTCACAAAAAAAGTTATTCAAGAATATCTCCTCAGATTTGGGGGAATTTCGTCGGTCGACCTCTTCCGAAGGTCGTACAAGCTCGGGGATGGTACCAATCGATCCGCAGGACCCAAATTAGTCCAGATGCAACCACTTTCCAAGTCTCTCCGACCTTCACAAAAAAAGTTATTCAAGAATATCTCTTTCTCCTATGTGCTTTCATCCCTAACCCTAACCCTAACCCTTCCGAAAGTCGGAGAAGCTCAAGGATGGTACCGATCGATGCGCGCTACCCCATTTAGTGGGGGTAGAGCCTACTTGCAAGTCTCTCCGACCTTCACAAAAAAAGTTATTCAAGAATATCTCTTTCTCCTATGTGCTTTCATCCCTAACCCTAACCCTAACCCTTCCGAAAGTCGGAGAAGCTCAAGGATGGTACCGATCGATGCGCGCTACCCCATTTAGTGGGGGTAGAGCCTACTTGCAAGTCTCTCCGACCTTCACAAAAAAAGTTATTCAAGAATATCTCTTTCTCCTATGTGCTTTCATCCCTAACCCTAACCCTAACCCTTCCGAAAGTCGGAGAAGCTCAAGGATGGTACTGATCGATGCGCGCAACCCCATTTAGTGGGGGTAGAGCCTACTTGCAAGTCTCTCCGACCTTCACAAAAAAAGTTATTCAAGAATATCTCCTCAGATTTGGGGGAATTTCGTCGGTCGACCTCTTCCGAAGGTTGTACAAGCTCGGGGATGGTACCAATCGATCCGCAGGACCCAAATTAGTCCAGATGCAACCACTTTCCAAGTCTCTCCGACCTTCACAAAAAAAGTTATTCAAGAATATCTCTTTCTCCTATGTGCTTTCATCCCTAACCCTAACCCTAACCCTTCCGAAAGTCGGAGAAGCTCAAGGATGGTACCGATCGATGCGCGCTACCCCATTTAGTGGGGGTAGAGCCTACTTGCAAGTCTCTCCGACCTTCACAAAAAAAGTTATTCAAGAATATCTCTTTCTCCTATGTGCTTTCATCCCTAACCCTAACCCTAACCCTTCCGAAAGTCGGAGAAGCTCAAGGATGGTACCGATCGATGCGCGCTACCCCATTTAGTGGGGGTATAGCCTACTTGCAAGTCTCTCCGACCTTCACAAAAAAAGTTATTCAAGAATATCTCTTTCTCCTATGTGCTTTCATCCCTAACCCTAACCCTAACCCTTCCGAAAGTCGGAGAAGCTCAAGGATGGTACTGATCGATGCGCGCAACCCCATTTAGTGGGGGTAGAGCCTACTTGCAAGTCTCTCCGACCTTCACAAAAAAAGTTATTCAAGAATATCTCCTCAGATTTGGGGGAATTTCGTCGGTCGACCTCTTCCGAAGGTCGTACAAGCTCGGGGATGGTACCAATCGATCCGCAGGACCCAAATTAGTCCAGATGCAACCACTTTCCAAGTCTCTCCGACCTTCACAAAAAAAGTTATTCAAGAATATCTCTTTCTCCTATGTGCTTTCATCCCTAACCCTAACCCTAACCCTTCCGAAAGTCGGAGAAGCTCAAGGATGGTACCGATCGATGCGCGCTACCCCATTTAGTGGGGGTAGAGCCTACTTGCAAGTCTCTCCGACCTTCACAAAAAAAGTTATTCAAGAATATCTCTTTCTCCTATGTGCTTTCATCCCTAACCCTAACCCTAACCCTTCCGAAAGTCGGAGAAGCTCAAGGATGGTACCGATCGATGCGCGCTACCCCATTTAGTGGGGGTAGAGCCTACTTGCAAGTCTCTCCGACCTTCACAAAAAAAGTTATTCAAGAATATCTCTTTCTCCTATGTGCTTTCATCCCTAACCCTAACCCTAACCCTTCCGAAAGTCGGAGAAGCTCAAGGATGGTACTGATCGATGCGCGCAACCCCATTTAGTGGGGGTAGAGCCTACTTGCAAGTCTCTCCGACCTTCACAAAAAAAGTTATTCAAGAATATCTCCTCAGATTTGGGGGAATTTCGTCGGTCGACCTCTTCCGAAGGTCGTACAAGCTCGGGGATGGTACCAATCGATCCGCAGGACCCAAATTAGTCCAGATGCAACCACTTTCCAAGTCTCTCCGACCTTCACAAAAAAAGTTATTCAAGAATATCTCTTTCTCCTATGTGCTTTCATCCCTAACCCTAACCCTAACCCTTCCGAAAGTCGGAGAAGCTCAAGGATGGTACCGATCGATGCGCGCTACCCCATTTAGTGGGGGTAGAGCCTACTTGCAAGTCTCTCCGACCTTCACAAAAAAAGTTATTCAAGAATATCTCCTCAGATTTGGGGGAATTTCGTCGGTCGACCTCTTCCGAAGGTCGTACAAGCTCGGGGATGGTACCAATCGATCCGCAGGACCCAAATTAGTCCAGATGCAACCACTTTCCAAGTCTCTCCGACCTTCACAAAAAAAGTTATTCAAGAATATCTCTTTCTCCTATGTGCTTTCATCCCTAACCCTAACCCTAACCCTTCCGAAAGTCGGAGAAGCTCAAGGATGGTACTGATCGATGCGCGCTACCCCATTTAGTGGGGGTAGAGCCTACTTGCAAGTCTCTCCGACCTTCACAAAAAAAGTTATTCAAGAATATCTCTTTCTCCTATGTGCTTTCATCCCTAACCCTAACCCTAACCCTTCCGAAAGTCGGAGAAGCTCAAGGATGGTACCGATCGATGCGCGCTACCCCATTTAGTGGGGGTAGAGCCTACTTGCAAGTCTCTCCGACCTTCACAAAAAAAGTTATTCAAGAATATCTCTTTCTCCTATGTGCTTTCATCCCTAACCCTAACCCTTCCGAAAGTCGGAGAAGCTCAAGGATGGTACCGATCGATGCGCGCTACCCCATTTAGTGGGGGTAGAGCCTACTTGCAAGTCTCTCCGACCTTCACAAAAAAAGTTATTCAAGAATATCTCTTTCTCCTATGTGCTTTCATCCCTAACCCTAACCCTTCCGAAAGTCGGAGAAGCTCAAGGATGGTACTGATCGATGCGCGCAACCCCATTTAGTGGGGGTAGAGCCTACTTGCAAGTCTCTCCGACCTTCACAAAAAAAGTTATTCAAGAATATCTCCTCAGATTTGGGGGAATTTCGTCGGTCGACCTCTTCCGAAGGTCGTACAAGCTCGGGGATGGTACCAATCGATCCGCAGGACCCAAATTAGTCCAGATGCAACCACTTTCCAAGTCTCTCCGACCTTCACAAAAAAAGTTATTCAAGAATATCTCTTTCTCCTATGTGCTTTCATCCCTAACCCTAACCCTAACCCTTCCGAAAGTCGGAGAAGCTCAAGGATGGTACCGATCGATGCGCGCTACCCCATTTAGTGGGGGTAGAGCCTACTTGCAAGTCTCTCCGACCTTCACAAAAAAAGTTATTCAAGAATATCTCTTTCTCCTATGTGCTTTCATCCCTAACCCTAACCCTAACCCTTCCGAAAGTCGGAGAAGCTCAAGGATGGTACCGATCGATGCGCGCAACCCCATTTAGTGGGGGTAGAGCCTACTTGCAAGTCTCTCCGACCTTCACAAAAAAAGTTATTCAAGAATATCTCCTCAGATTTGGGGGAATTTCGTCGGTCGACCTCTTCCGAAGGTCGTACAAGCTCGGGGATGGTACCAATCGATCCGCAGGACCCAAATTAGTCCAGATGCAACCACTTTCCAAGTCTCTGCGACCTTCACAAAAAAAGTTATTCAAGAATATCTCTTTCTCCTATGTGCTTTCATCCCTAACCCTAACCCTAACCCTTCCGAAAGTCGGAGAAGCTCAAGGATGGTACCGATCGATGCGCGCTACCCCATTTAGTGGGGGTAGAGCCTACTTGCAAGTCTCTCCGACCTTCACAAAAAAAGTTATTCAAGAATATCTCCTCAGATTTGGGGGAATTTCGTCGGTCGACCTCTTCCGAAGGTCGTACAAGCTCGGGGATGGTACCAATCGATCCGCAGGACCCAAATTAGTCCAGATGCAACCACTTTCCAAGTCTCTCCGACCTTCACAAAAAAAGTTATTCAAGAATATCTCTTTCTCCTATGTGCTTTCATCCCTAACCCTAACCCTAACCCTTCCGAAAGTCGGAGAAGCTCAAGGATGGTACCGATCGATGTGCGCTACCCCATTTAGTGGGGGTAGAGCCTACTTGCAAGTCTCTCCGACCTTCACAAAAAAAGTTATTCAAGAATATCTCTTTCTCCTATGTGCTTTCATCCCTAACCCTAACCCTAACCCTTCCGAAAGTCGGAGAAGCTCAAGGATGGTACCGATCGATGCGCGCTACCCCATTTAGTGGGGGTAGAGCCTACTTGCAAGTCTCTCCGACCTTCACAAAAAAAGTTATTCAAGAATATCTCTTTCTCCTATGTGCTTTCATCCCTAACCCTAACCCTAACCCTTCCGAAAGTCGGAGAAGCTCAAGGATGGTACCGATCGATGCGCGCTACCCCATTTAGTGGGGGTAGAGCCTACTTGCAAGTCTCTCCGACCTTCACAAAAAAAGTTATTCAAGAATATCTCTTTCTCCTATGTGCTTTCATCCCTAACCCTAACCCTAACCCTTCCGAAAGTCGGAGAAGCTCAAGGATGGTACTGATCGATGCGCGCAACCCCATTTAGTGGGGGTAGAGCCTACTTGCAAGTCTCTCCGACCTTCACAAAAAAAGTTATTCAAGAATATCTCCTCAGATTTGGGGGAATTTCGTCGGTCGACCTCTTCCGAAGGTTGTACAAGCTCGGGGATGGTACCAATCGATCCGCAGGACCCAAATTAGTCCAGATGCAACCACTTTCCAAGTCTCTCCGACCTTCACAAAAAAAGTTATTCAAGAATATCTCTTTCTCCTATGTGCTTTCATCCCTAACCCTAACCCTAACCCTTCCGAAAGTCGGAGAAGCTCAAGGATGGTACCGATCGATGCGCGCTACCCCATTTAGTGGGGGTAGAGCCTACTTGCAAGTCTCTCCGACCTTCACAAAAAAAGTTATTCAAGAATATCTCTTTCTCCTATGTGCTTTCATCCCTAACCCTAACCCTAACCCTTCCGAAAGTCGGAGAAGCTCAAGGATGGTACCGATCGATGCGCGCTACCCCATTTAGTGGGGGTAGAGCCTACTTGCAAGTCTCTCCGACCTTCACAAAAAAAGTTATTCAAGAATATCTCTTTCTCCTATGTGCTTTCATCCCTAACCCTAACCCTAACCCTTCCGAAAGTCGGAGAAGCTCAAGGATGGTACTGATCGATGCGCGCAACCCCATTTAGTGGGGGTAGAGCCTACTTGCAAGTCTCTCCGACCTTCACAAAAAAAGTTATTCAAGAATATCTCCTCAGATTTGGGGGAATTTCGTCGGTCGACCTCTTCCGAAGGTCGTACAAGCTCGGGGATGGTACCAATCGATCCGCAGGACCCAAATTAGTCCAGATGCAACCACTTTCCAAGTCTCTCCGACCTTCACAAAAAAAGTTATTCAAGAATATCTCTTTCTCCTATGTGCTTTCATCCCTAACCCTAACCCTAACCCTTCCGAAAGTCGGAGAAGCTCAAGGATGGTACCGATCGATGCGCGCTACCCCATTTAGTGGGGGTAGAGCCTACTTGCAAGTCTCTCCGACCTTCACAAAAAAAGTTATTCAAGAATATCTCTTTCTCCTATGTGCTTTCATCCCTAACCCTAACCCTAACCCTTCCGAAAGTCGGAGAAGCTCAAGGATGGTACCGATCGATGCGCGCTACCCCATTTAGTGGGGGTAGAGCCTACTTGCAAGTCTCTCCGACCTTCACAAAAAAAGTTATTCAAGAATATCTCTTTCTCCTATGTGCTTTCATCCCTAACCCTAACCCTAACCCTTCCGAAAGTCGGAGAAGCTCAAGGATGGTACCGATCGATGCGCGCTACCCCATTTAGTGGGGGTAGAGCCTACTTGCAAGTCTCTCCGACCTTCACAAAAAAAGTTATTCAAGAATATCTCCTCAGATTTGGGGGAATTTCGTCGGTCGACCTCTTCCGAAGGTCGTACAAGCTCGGGGATGGTACCAATCGATCCGCAGGACCCAAATTAGTCCAGATGCAACCACTTTCCAAGTCTCTCCGACCTTCACAAAAAAAGTTATTCAAGAATATCTCTTTCTCCTATGTGCTTTCATCCCTAACCCTAACCCTAACCCTTCCGAAAGTCGGAGAAGCTCAAGGATGGTACCGATCGATGCGCGCTACCCCATTTAGTGGGGGTAGAGCCTACTTGCAAGTCTCTCCGACCTTCACAAAAAAAGTTATTCAAGAATATCTCTTTCTCCTATGTGCTTTCATCCCTAACCCTAACCCTAACCCTTCCGAAAGTCGGAGAAGCTCAAGGATGGTACCGATCGATGCGCGCTACCCCATTTAGTGGGGGTAGAGCCTACTTGCAAGTCTCTCCGACCTTCACAAAAAAAGTTATTCAAGAATATCTCTTTCTCCTATGTGCTTTCATCCCTAACCCTAACCCTTCCGAAAGTCGGAGAAGCTCAAGGATGGTACCGATCGATGCGCGCTACCCCATTTAGTGGGGGTAGAGCCTACTTGCAAGTCTCTCCGACCTTCACAAAAAAAGTTATTCAAGAATATCTCTTTCTCCTATGTGCTTTCATCCCTAACCCTAACCCTAACCCTTCCGAAAGTCGGAGAAGCTCAAGGATGGTACTGATCGATGCGCGCAACCCCATTTAGTGGGGGTAGAGCCTACTTGCAAGTCTCTCCGACCTTCACAAAAAAAGTTATTCAAGAATATCTCCTCAGATTTGGGGGAATTTCGTCGGTCGACCTCTTCCGAAGGTCGTACAAGCTCGGGGATGGTACCAATCGATCCGCAGAACCCAAATTAGTCCAGATGCAACCACTTTCCAAGTCTCTCCGACCTTCACAAAAAAAGTTATTCAAGAATATCTCTTTCTCCTATGTGCTTTCATCCCTAACCCTAACCCTAACCCTTCCGAAAGTCGGAGAAGCTCAAGGATGGTACCGATCGATGCGCGCTACCCCATTTAGTGGGGGTAGAGCCTACTTGCAAGTTTCTCCGACCTTCACAAAAAAAGTTATTCAAGAATATCTCCTCAGATTTGGGGGAATTTCGTCGGTCGACCTCTTCCGAAGGTCGTACAAGCTCGGGGATGGTACCAATCGATCCGCAGGACCCAAATTAGTCCAGATGCAACCACTTTCCAAGTCTCTCCAACCTTCACAAAAAAAGTTATTCAAGAATATCTCTTTCTCCTATGTGCTTTCATCCCTAACCCTAACCCTAACCCTTCCGAAAGTCGGAGAAGCTCAGGGATGGTACCGATCGATGCGCGCTACCCCATTTAGTGGGGGTAGAGCCTACTTGCAAGTCTCTCCGACCTTCACAAAAAAAGTTATTCAAGAATATCTCTTTCTCCTATGTGCTTTCATCCCTAACCCTAACCCTAACCCTTCCGAAAGTCGGAGAAGCTCAAGGATGGTACCGATCGATGCGCGCTACCCCATTTAGTGGGGGTAGAGCCTACTTGCAAGTCTCTCCGACCTTCACAAAAAAAGTTATTCAAGAATATCTCTTTCTCCTATGTGCTTTCATCCCTAACCCTAACCCTAACCCTTCCGAAAGTCGGAGAAGCTCAAGGATGGTACTGATCGATGCGCGCAACCCCATTTAGTGGGGGTAGAGCCTACTTGCAAGTCTCTCCGACCTTCACAAAAAAAGTTATTCAAGAATATCTCCTCAGATTTGGGGGAATTTCGTCGGTCGACCTCTTCCGAAGGTCGTACAAGCTCGGGGATGGTACCAATCGATCCGCAGGACCCAAATTAGTCCAGATGCAACCACTTTCCAAGTCTCTCCGACCTTCACAAAAAAAGTTATTCAAGAATATCTCTTTCTCCTATGTGCTTTCATCCCTAACCCTAACCCTAACCCTTCCGAAAGTCGGAGAAGCTCAAGGATGGTACCGATCGATGCGCGCTACCCCATTTAGTGGGGGTAGAGCCTACTTGCAAGTCTCTCCGACCTTCACAAAAAAAGTTATTCAAGAATATCTCTTTCTCCTATGTGCTTTCATCCCTAACCCTAACCCTTCCGAAAGTCGGAGAAGCTCAAGGATGGTACCGATCGATGCGCGCTACCCCATTTAGTGGGGGTAGAGCCTACTTGCAAGTCTCTCCGACCTTCACAAAAAAAGTTATTCAAGAATATCTCTTTCTCCTATGTGCTTTCATCCCTAACCCTAACCCTAACCCTTCCGAAAGTCGGAGAAGCTCAAGGATGGTACCGATCGATGCGCGCTACCCCATTTAGTGGGGGTAGAGCCTACTTGCAAGTCTCTCCGACCTTCACAAAAAAAGTTATTCAAGAATATCTCTTTCTCCTATGTGCTTTCATCCCTAACCCTAACCCTAACCCTTCCGAAAGTCGGAGAAGCTCAAGGATGGTACCGATCGATGCGCGCTACCCCATTTAGTGGGGGTAGAGCCTACTTGCAAGTTTCTCCGACCTTCACAAAAAAAGTTATTCAAGAATATCTCCTCAGATTTGGGGGAATTTCGTCGGTCGACCTTATCCGAAGGTCGTACAAGCTCGGGGATGGTACCAATCGATCCGCAGGACCCAAATTAGTCCAGATGCAACCACTTTCCAAGTCTCTCCGACCTTCACAAAAAAAGTTATTCAAGAATATCTCTTTCTCCTATGTGCTTTCATCCCTAACCCTAACCCTAACCCTTCCGAAAGTCGGAGAAGCTCAAGGATGGTACCGATCGATGCGCGCTACCCCATTTAGTGGGGGTAGAGCCTACTTGCAAGTCTCTCCGACCTTCACAAAAAAAGTTATTCAAGAATATCTCTTTCTCCTATGTGCTTTCATCCCTAACCCTAACCCTTCCGAAAGTCGGAGAAGCTCAAAAATGGTACCGATCGATGCGCGCTACCCCATTTAGTGGGGGTAGAGCCTAGTTGCAAGTCTCTCCGACCTTCACAAAAAAAGTTATTCAAGAATATCTCTTTCTCCTATGTGCTTTCATCCCTAACCCTAACCCTAACCCTTCCGAAAGTCGGAGAAGCTCAAGGATGGTACTGATCGATGCGCGCAACCCCATTTAGTGGGGGTAGAGCCTACTTGCAAGTCTCTCCGACCTTCACAAAAAAAGTTATTCAAGAATATCTCCTCAGATTTGGGGGAATTTCGTCGGTCGACCTCTTCCGAAGGTCGTACAAGCTCGGGGATGGTACCAATCGATCCGCAGGACCCAAATTAGTCCAGATGCAACCACTTTCCAAGTCTCTCCGACCTTCACAAAAAAAGTTATTCAAGAATATCTCTTTCTCCTATGTGCTTTCATCCCTAACCCTAACCCTAACCCTTCCGAAAGTCGGAGAAGCTCAAGGATGGTACCGATCGATGCGCGCTACCCCATTTAGTGGGGGTAGAGCCTACTTGCAAGTCTCTCCGACCTTCACAAAAAAAGTTATTCAAGAATATCTCTTTCTCCTATGTGCTTTCATCCCTAACCCTAACCCTAACCCTTCCGAAAGTCGGAGAAGCTCAAGGATGGTACCGATCGATGCGCGCTACCCCATTTAGTGGGGGTAGAGCCTACTTGCAAGTCTCTTCGACCTTCACAAAAAAAGTTATTCAAGAATATCTCTTTCTCCTATGTGCTTTCATCCCTAACCCTAACCCTAACCCTTCCGAAAGTCGGAGAAGCTCAAGGATGGTACCGATCGATGCGCGCTACCCCATTTAGTGGGGGTAGAGCCTACTTGCAAGTCTCTCCGACCTTCACAAAAAAAGTTATTCAAGAATATCTCTTTCTCCTATGTGCTTTCATCCCTAACCCTAACCCTAACCCTTCCGAAAGTCGGAGAAGCTCAAGGATGGTACTGATCGATGCGCGCAACCCCATTTAGTGGGGGTAGAGCCTACTTGCAAGTCTCTCCGACCTTCACAAAAAAAGTTATTCAAGAATATCTCCTCAGATTTGGGGGAATTTCGTCGGTCGACCTCTTCCGAAGGTCGTACAAGCTCGGGGATGGTACCAATCGATCCGCAGGACCCAAATTAGTCCAGATGCAACCACTTTCCAAGTCTCTCCGACCTTCACAAAAAAAGTTATTCAAGAATATCTCTTTCTCCTATGTGCTTTCATCCCTAACCCTAACCCTAACCCTTCCGAAAGTCGGAGAAGCTCAAGGATGGTACCGATCGATGCGCGCTACCCCATTTAGTGGGGGTAGAGCCTACTTGCAAGTTTCTCCGACCTTCACAAAAAAAGTTATTCAAGAATATCTCCTCAGATTTGGGGGAATTTCGTCGGTCGACCTCTTCCGAAGGTCGTACAAGCTCGGGGATGGTACCAATCGATCCGCAGGACCCAAATTAGTCCAGATGCAACCACTTTCCAAGTCTCTCCGACCTTCACAAAAAAAGTTATTCAAGAATATCTCTTTCTCCTATGTGCTTTCATCCCTAACCCTAACCCTAACCCTTCCGAAAGTCGGAGAAGCTCAAGGATGGTACCGATCGATGCGCGCTACCCCATTTAGTGGGGGTAGAGCCTACTTGCAAGTTTCTCCGACCTTCACAAAAAAAGTTATTCAAGAATATCTCCTCAGATTTGGGGGAATTTCGTCGGTCGACCTCTTCCGAAGGTCGTACAAGCTCGGGAATGGTACCAATCGATCCGCAGGACCCAAATTAGTCCAGATGCAACCACTTTCCAAGTCTCTCCGACCTTCACAAAAAAAGTTATTCAAGAATATCTCTTTCTCCTATGTGCTTTCATCCCTAACCCTAACCCTAACCCTTCCGAAAGTCGGAGAAGCTCAAGGATGGTACCGATCGATGCGCGCTACCCCATTTAGTGGGGGTAGAGCCTACTTGCAAGTCTCACCGACCTTCACAAAAAAAGTTATTCAAGAATATCTCTTTCTCCTATGTGCTTTCATCCCTAACCCTAACCCTTCCGAAAGTCGGAGAAGCTCAAGGATGGTACCGATCGATGCGCGCTACCCCATTTAGTGGGGGTAGAGCCTACTTGCAAGTCTCTCCGACCTTCACAAAAAAAGTTATTCAAGAATATCTCTTTCTCCTATGTGCTTTCATCCCTAACCCTAACCCTAACCCTTCCGAAAGTCGGAGAAGCTCAAGGATGGTACCGATCGATGCGCGTTACCCCATTTAGTGGGGGTAGAGCCTACTTGCAAGTCTCTCCGACCTTCACAAAAAAAGTTATTCAAGAATATCTCTTTCTCCTATGTGCTTTCATCCCTAACCCTAACCCTAACCCTTCCGAAAGTCGGAGAAGCTCAAGGATGGTACTGATCGATGCGCGCAACCCCATTTAGTGGGGGTAGAGCCTACTTGCAAGTCTCTCCGACCTTCACAAAAAAAGTTATTCAAGAATATCTCCTCAGATTTGGGGGAATTTCGTCGGTCGACCTCTTCCGAAGGTCGTACAAGCTCGGGGATGGTACCAATCGATCCGCAGGACCCAAATTAGTCCAGATGCAACCACTTTCCAAGTCTCTCCGACCTTCACAAAAAAAGTTATTCAAGAATATCTCTTTCTCCTATGTGCTTTCATCCCTAACCCTAACCCTAACCCTTCCGAAAGTCGGAGAAGCTCAAGGATGGTACCGATCGATGCGCGCTACCCCATTTAGTGGGGGTAGAGCCTACTTGCAAGTTTCTTCGACCTTCACAAAAAAAGTTATTCAAGAATATCTCCTCAGATTTGGGGGAATTTCGTCGGTCGACCTCTTCCGAAGGTCGTACAAGCTCGGGGATGGTACCAATCGATCCGCAGGACCCAAATTAGTCCAGATGCAACCACTTTCCAAGTCTCTCCGACCTTCACAAAAAAAGTTATTCAAGAATATCTCTTTCTCCTATGTGCTTTCATCCCTAACCCTAACCCTAACCCTTCCGAAAGTCGGAGAAGCTCAAGGATGGTACCGATCGATGCGCGCTACCCCATTTAGTGGGGGTAGAGCCTACTTGCAAGTTTCTCCGACCTTCACAAAAAAAGTTATTCAAGAATATCTCCTCAGATTTGGGGGAATTTCGTCGGTCGACCTCTTCCGAAGGTCGTACAAGCTCGGGGATGGTACCAATCGATCCGCAGGACCCAAATTAGTCCAGATGCAACCACTTTCCAAGTCTCTCCGACCTTCACAAAAAAAGTTATTCAAGAATATCTCTTTCTCCTATGTGCTTTCATCCCTAACCCTAACCCTAACCCTTCCGAAAGTCGGAGAAGCTCAAGGATGGTACCGATCGATGCGCGCTACCCCATTTAGTGGGGGTAGAGCCTACTTGCAAGTTTCTCCGACCTTCACAAAAAAAGTTATTCAAGAATATCTCCTCAGATTTGGGGGAATTTCGTCGGTCGACCTCTTCCGAAGGTCGTACAAGCTCGGGGATGGTACCAATCGATCCGCAGGACCCAAATTAGTCCAGATGCAACCACTTTCCAAGTCTCTCCGACCTTCACAAAAAAAGTTATTCAAGAATATCTCTTTCTCCTATGTGCTTTCATCCCTAACCCTAACCCTAACCCTTCCGAAAGTCGGAGAAGCTCAAGGATGGTACCGATCGATGCGCGCTACCCCATTTAGTGGGGGTAGAGCCTACTTGCAAGTCTCACCGACCTTCACAAAAAAAGTTATTCAAGAATATCTCTTTCTCCTATGTGCTTTCATCCCTAACCCTAACCCTTCCGAAAGTCGGAGAAGCTCAAGGATGGTACCGATCGATGCGCGCTACCCCATTTAGTGGGGGTAGAGCCTACTTGCAAGTCTCTCCGACCTTCACAAAAAAAGTTATTCAAGAATATCTCTTTCTCCTATGTGCTTTCATCCCTAACCCTAACCCTAACCCTTCCGAAAGTCGGAGAAGCTCAAGGATGGTACTGATCGATGCGCGCAACCCCATTTAGTGGGGGTAGAGCCTACTTGCAAGTCTCTCCGACCTTCACAAAAAAAGTTATTCAAGAATATCTCCTCAGATTTGGGGGAATTTCGTCGGTCGACCTCTTCCGAAGGTCGTACAAGCTCGGGGATGGTACCAATCGATCCGCAGGACCCAAATTAGTCCAGATGCAACCACTTTCCAAGTCTCTCCGACCTTCACAAAAAAAGTTATTCAAGAATATCTCTTTCTCCTATGTGCTTTCATCCCTAACCCTAACCCTAACCCTTCCGAAAGTCGGAGAAGCTCAAGGATGGTACCGATCGATGCGCGCTACCCCATTTAGTGGGGGTAGAGCCTACTTGCAAGTCTCACCGACCTTCACAAAAAAAGTTATTCAAGAATATCTCTTTCTCCTATGTGCTTTCATCCCTAACCCTAACCCTTCCGAAAGTCGGAGAAGCTCAAGGATGGTACCGATCGATGCGCGCTACCCCATTTAGTGGGGGTAGAGCCTACTTGCAAGTCTCTCCGACCTTCACAAAAAAAGTTATTCAAGAATATCTCTTTCTCCTATGTGCTTTCATCCCTAACCCTAACCCTAACCCTTCCGAAAGTCGGAGAAGCTCAAGGATGGTACTGATCGATGCGCGCAACCCCATTTAGTGGGGGTAGAGCCTACTTGCAAGTCTCTCCGACCTTCACAAAAAAAGTTATTCAAGAATATCTCCTCAGATTTGGGGGAATTTCGTCGGTCGACCTCTTCCGAAGGTCGTACAAGCTCGGGGATGGTACCAATCGATCCGCAGGACCCAAATTAGTCCAGATGCAACCACTTTCCAAGTCTCTCCGACCTTCACAAAAAAAGTTATTCAAGAATATCTCTTTCTCCTATGTGCTTTCATCCCTAACCCTAACCCTAACCCTTCCGAAAGTCGGAGAAGCTCAAGGATGGTACCGATCGATGCGCGCTACCCCATTTAGTGGGGGTAGAGCCTACTTGCAAGTCTCTCCGACCTTCACAAAAAAAGTTATTCAAGAATATCTCTTTCTCCTATGTGCTTTCATCCCTAACCCTAACCCTAACCCTTCCGAAAGTCGGAGAAGCTCAAGGATGGTACCGATCGATGCGCGCTACCCCATTTAGTGGGGGTAGAGCCTACTTGCAAGTCTCTCCGACCTTCACAAAAAAAGTTATTCAAGAATATCTCTTTCTCCTATGTGCTTTCATCCCTAACCCTAACCCTAACCCTTCCGAAAGTCGGAGAAGCTCAAGGATGGTACCGATCGATGCGCGCTACCCCATTTAGTGGGGGTAGAGCCTACTTGCAAGTCTCTCCGACCTTCACAAAAAAAGTTATTCAAGAATATCTCTTTCTCCTATGTGCTTTCATCCCTAACCCTAACCCTAACCCTTCCGAAAGTCGGAGAAGCTCAAGGATGGTACTGATCGATGCGCGCAACCCCATTTAGTGGGGGTAGAGCCTACTTGCAAGTCTCTCCGACCTTCACAAAAAAAGTTATTCAAGAATATCTCCTCAGATTTGGGGGAATTTCGTCGGTCGACCTCTTCCGAAGGTCGTACAAGCTCGGGGATGGTACCAATCGATCCGCAGGACCCAAATTAGTCCAGATGCAACCACTTTCCAAGTCTCTCCGACCTTCACAAAAAAAGTTATTCAAGAATATCTCTTTCTCCTATGTGCTTTCATCCCTAACCCTAACCCTAACCCTTCCGAAAGTCGGAGAAGCTCAAGGATGGTACTGATCGATGCGCGCTACCCCATTTAGTGGGGGTAGAGCCTACTTGCAAGTTTCTTCGACCTTCACAAAAAAAGTTATTCAAGAATATCTCCTCAGATTTGGGGGAATTTCGTCGGTCGACCTCTTCCGAAGGTCGTACAAGCTCGGGGATGGTACCAATCGATCCGCAGGACCCAAATTAGTCCAGATGCAACCACTTTCCAAGTCTCTCCGACCTTCACAAAAAAAGTTATTCAAGAATATCTCTTTCTCCTATGTGCTTTCATCCCTAACCCTAACCCTAACCCTTCCGAAAGTCGGAGAAGCTCAAGGATGGTACCGATCGATGCGCGCTACCCCATTTAGTGGGGGTAGAGCCTACTTGCAAGTCTCTCCGACCTTCACAAAAAAAGTTATTCAAGAATATCTCTTTCTCCTATGTGCTTTCATCCCTAACCCTAACCCTAACCCTTCCGAAAGTTGGAGAAGCTCAAGGATGGTACCGATCGATGCGCGCTACCCCATTTAGTGGGGGTAGAGCCTACTTGCAAGTCTCTCCGACCTTCACAAAAAAAGTTATTCAAGAATATCTCTTTCTCCTATGTGCTTTCATCCCTAACCCTAACCCTAACCCTTCCGACAGTCGGAGAAGCTCAAGGATGGTACTGATCGATGCGCGCAACCCCATTTAGTGGGGGTAGAGCCTACTTGCAAGTCTCTCCGACCTTCACAAAAAAAGTTATTCAAGAATATCTCCTCAGATTTGGGGGAATTTCGTCGGTCGACCTCTTCCGAAGGTCGTACAAGCTCGGGGATGGTACCAATCGATCCGCAGGACCCAAATTAGTCCAGATGCAACCACTTTCCAAGTCTCTCCGACCTTCACAAAAAAAGTTATTCAAGAATATCTCTTTCTCCTATGTGCTTTCATCCCTAACCCTAACCCTAACCCTTCCGAAAGTCGGAGAAGCTCAAGGATGGTACCGATCGATGCGCGCTACCCCATTTAGTGGGGGTAGAGCCTACTTGCAAGTCTCTCCGACCTTCACAAAAAAAGTTATTCAAGAATATCTCTTTCTCCTATGTGCTTTCATCCCTAACCCTAACCCTAACCCTTCCGAAAGTCGGAGAAGCTCAAGGATGGTACCGATCGATGCGCGCTACCCCATTTAGTGGGGGTAGAGCCTACTTGCAAGTCTCTCCGACCTTCACAAAAAAAGTTATTCAAGAATATCTCTTTCTCCTATGTGCTTTCATCCCTAACCCTAACCCTAACCCTTCCGAAAGTCGGAGAAGCTCAAGGATGGTACCGATCGATGCGCGCTACCCCATTTAGTGGGGGTAGAGCCTACTTGCAAGTTTCTCCGACCTTCACAAAAAAAGTTATTCAAGAATATCTCCTCAGATTTGGGGGAATTTCGTCGGTCGACCTCTTCCGAAGATCGTACAAGCTCGGGGATGGTACCAATCGATCCGCAGGACCCAAATTAGTCCAGATGCAACCACTTTCCAAGTCTCTCCGACCTTCACAAAAAAAGTTATTCAAGAATATCTCTTTCTCCTATGTGCTTTCATCCCTAACCCTAACCCTAACCCTTCCGAAAGTCGGAGAAGCTCAAGGATGGTACCGATCGATGCGCGCTACCCCATTTAGTGGGGGTAGAGCCTACTTGCAAGTCTCTCCGACCTTCACAAAAAAAGTTATTCAAGAATATCTCTTTCTCCTATGTGCTTTCATCCCTAACCCTAACCCTTCCGAAAGTCGGAGAAGCTCAAGGATGGTACCGATCGATGCGCGCTACCCCATTTAGTGGGGGTAGAGCCTACTTGCAAGTCTCTCCGACCTTCACAAAAAAAGTTATTCAAGAATATCTCTTTCTCCTATGTGCTTTCATCCCTAACCCTAACCCTAACCCTTCCGAAAGTCGGAGAAGCTCAAGGATGGTACTGATCGATGCGCGCAACCCCATTTAGTGGGGGTAGAGCCTACTTGCAAGTCTCTCCGACCTTCACAAAAAAAGTTATTCAAGAATATCTCCTCAGATTTGGGGGAATTTCGTCGGTCGACCTCTTCCGAAGGTCGTACAAGCTCGGGGATGGTACCAATCGATCCGCAGGACCCAAATTAGTCCAGATGCAACCACTTTCCAAGTCTCTCCGACCTTCACAAAAAAAGTTATTCAAGAATATCTCTTTCTCCTATGTGCTTTCATCCCTAACCCTAACCCTAACCCTTCCGAAAGTCGGAGAAGCTCAAGGATGGTACCGATCGATGTGCGCTACCCCATTTAGTGGGGGTAGAGCCTACTTGCAAGTCTCTCCGACCTTCACAAAAAAAGTTATTCAAGAATATCTCTTTCTCCTATGTGCTTTCATCCCTAACCCTAACCCTAACCCTTCCGAAAGTCGGAGAAGCTCAAGGATGGTACCGATCGATGCGCGCTACCCCATTTAGTGGGGGTAGAGCCTACTTGCAAGTCTCTCCGACCTTCACAAAAAAAGTTATTCAAGAATATCTCTTTCTCCTATGTGCTTTCATCCCTAACCCTAACCCTAACCCTTCCGAAAGTCGGAGAAGCTCAAGGATGGTACTGATCGATGCGCGCAACCCCATTTAGTGGGGGTAGAGCCTACTTGCAAGTCTCTCCGACCTTCACAAAAAAAGTTATTCAAGAATATCTCTTTCTCCTATGTGCTTTCATCCCTAACCCTAACCCTAACCCTTCCGAAAGTCGGAGAAGCTCAAGGATGGTACTGATCGATGCGCGCAACCCCATTTAGTGGGGGTAGAGCCTACTTGCAAGTCTCTCCGACCTTCACAAAAAAAGTTATTCAAGAATATCTCCTCAGATTTGGGGGAATTTCGTCGGTCGACCTCTTCCGAAGGTCGTACAAGCTCGGGGATGGTACCAATCGATCCGCAGGACCCAAATTAGTCCAGATGCAACCACTTTCCAAGTCTCTCCGACCTTCACAAAAAAAGTTATTCAAGAATATCTCTTTCTCCTATGTGCTTTCATCCCTAACCCTAACCCTAACCCTTCCGAAAGTCGGAGAAGCTCAAGGATGGTACCGATCGATGCGCGCTACCCCATTTAGTGGGGGTAGAGCCTACTTGCAAGTCTCTCCGACCTTCACAAAAAAAGTTATTCAAGAATATCTCTTTCTCCTATGTGCTTTCATCCCTAACCCTAACCCTAACCCTTCCGAAAGTCGGAGAAGCTCAAGGATGGTACCGATCGATGCGCGCTACCCCATTTAGTGGGGGTAGAGCCTACTTGCAAGTCTCTCCGACCTTCACAAAAAAAGTTATTCAAGAATATCTCCTCAGATTTGGGGGAATTTCGTCGGTCGACCTCTTCCGAAGGTCGTACAAGCTCGGGGATGGTACCAATCGATCCGCAGGACCCAAATTAGTCCAGATGCAACCACTTTCCAAGTCTCTCCGACCTTCACAAAAAAAGTTATTCAAGAATATCTCTTTCTCCTATGTGCTTTCATCCCTAACCCTAACCCTAACCCTTCCGAAAGTCGGAGAAGCTCAAGGATGGTACTGATCGATGCGCGCTACCCCATTTAGTGGGGGTAGAGCCTACTTGCAAGTCTCTCCGACCTTCACAAAAAAAGTTATTCAAGAATATCTCCTCAGATTTGGGGGAATTTCGTCGGTCGACCTCTTCCGAAGGTCGTACAAGCTCGGGGATGGTACCAATCGATCCGCAGGACCCAAATTAGTCCAGATGCAACCACTTTCCAAGTCTCTCCGACCTTCACAAAAAAAGTTATTCAAGAATATCTCTTTCTCCTATGTGCTTTCATCCCTAACCCTAACCCTAACCCTTCCGAAAGTCGGAGAAGCTCAAGGATGGTACCGATCGATGCGCGCTACCCCATTTAGTGGGGGTAGAGCCTACTTGCAAGTCTCTCCGACCTTCACAAAAAAAGTTATTCAAGAATATCTCTTTCTCCTATGTGCTTTCATCCCTAACCCTAACCCTAACCCTTCCGAAAGTCGGAGAAGCTCAAGGATGGTACCGATCGATGCGCGCTACCCCATTTAGTGGGGGTAGAGCCTACTTGCAAGTCTCTCCGACCTTCACAAAAAAAGTTATTCAAGAATATCTCTTTCTCCTATGTGCTTTCATCCCTAACCCTAACCCTAACCCTTCCGAAAGTCGGAGAAGCTCAAGGATGGTACCGATCGATGCGCTCTACCCCATTTAGTGGGGGTAGAGCCTACTTGCAAGTCTCTCCGACCTTCACAAAAAAAGTTATTCAAGAATATCTCTTTCTCCTATGTGCTTTCATCCCTAACCCTAACCCTAACCCTTCCGAAAGTCGGAGAAGCTCAAGGATGGTACTGATCGATGCGCGCAACCCCATTTAGTGGGGGTAGAGCCTACTTGCAAGTCTCTCCGACCTTCACAAAAAAAGTTATTCAAGAATATCTCCTCAGATTTGGGGGAATTTCGTCGGTCGACCTCTTCCGAAGGTTGTACAAGCTCGGGGATGGTACCAATCGATCCGCAGGACCCAAATTAGTCCAGATGCAACCACTTTCCAAGTCTCTCCGACCTTCACAAAAAAAGTTATTCAAGAATATCTCTTTCTCCTATGTGCTTTCATCCCTAACCCTAACCCTAACCCTTCCGAAAGTCGGAGAAGCTCAAGGATGGTACCGATCGATGCGCGCTACCCCATTTAGTGGGGGTAGAGCCTACTTGCAAGTCTCTCCGACCTTCACAAAAAAAGTTATTCAAGAATATCTCTTTCTCCTATGTGCTTTCATCCCTAACCCTAACCCTAACCCTTCCGAAAGTCGGAGAAGCTCAAGGATGGTACCGATCGATGCGCGCTACCCCATTTAGTGGGGGTAGAGCCTACTTGCAAGTCTCTCCGACCTTCACAAAAAAAGTTATTCAAGAATATCTCCTCAGATTTGGGGGAATTTCGTCGGTCGACCTCTTCCGAAGGTCGTACAAGCTCGGGGATGGTACCAATCGATCCGCAGGACCCAAATTAGTCCAGATGCAACCACTTTCCAAGTCTCTCCGACCTTCACAAAAAAAGTTATTCAAGAATATCTCTTTCTCCTATGTGCTTTCATCCCTAACCCTAACCCTAACCCTTCCGAAAGTCGGAAAAGCTCAAGGATGGTACCGATCGATGCGCGCTACCCCATTTAGTGGGGGTAGAGCCTACTTGCAAGTCTCTCCGACCTTCACAAAAAAAGTTATTCAAGAATATCTCTTTCTCCTATGTGCTTTCATCCCTAACCCTAACCCTAACCCTTCCGAAAGTCGGAGAAGCTCAAGGATGGTACCGATCGATGCGCGCTACCCCATTTAGTGGGGGTAGAGCCTACTTGCAAGTCTCTCCGACCTTCACAAAAAAAGTTATTCAAGAATATCTCTTTCTCCTATGTGCTTTCATCCCTAACCCTAACACTAACCCTTCCGAAAGTCGGAGAAGCTCAAGGATGGTACTGATCGATGCGCGCAACCCCATTTAGTGGGGGTAGAGCCTACTTGCAAGTCTCTCCGACCTTCACAAAAAAAGTTATTCAAGAATATCTCCTCAGATTTGGGGGAATTTCGTCGGTCGACCTCTTCCGAAGGTCGTACAAGCTCGGGGATGGTACCAATCGATCCGCAGGACCCAAATTAGTCCAGATGCAACCACTTTCCAAGTCTCTCCGACCTTCACAAAAAAAGTTATTCAAGAATATCTCTTTCTCCTATGTGCTTTCATCCCTAACCCTAACCCTAACCCTTCCGAAAGTCGGAAAAGCTCAAGGATGGTACCGATCGATGCGCGCTACCCCATTTAGTGGGGGTAGAGCCTACTTGCAAGTCTCTCCGACCTTCACAAAAAAAGTTATTCAAGAATATCTCTTTCTCCTATGTGCTTTCATCCCTAACCCTAACCCTAACCCTTCCGAAAGTCGGAGAAGCTCAAGGATGGTACCGATCGATGCGCGCTACCCCATTTAGTGGGGGTAGAGCCTACTTGCAAGTCTCTCCGACCTTCACAAAAAAAGTTATTCAAGAATATCTCTTTCTCCCATGTGCTTTCATCCCTAACCCTAACCCTAACCCTTCCGAAAGTCGGAGAAGCTCAAGGATGGTACCGATCGATGCGCGCTACCCCATTTAGTGGGGGTAGAGCCTACTTGCAAGTCTCTCCGACCTTCACAAAAAAAGTTATTCAAGAATATCTCCTCAGATTTGGGGGAATTTCGTCGGTCGACCTCTTCCGAAGGTCGTACAAGCTCGGGGATGGTACCAATCGATCCGCAGGACCCAAATTAGTCCAGATGCAACCACTTTTCAAGTCTCTCCGACCTTCACAAAAAAAGTTATTCAAGAATATCTCTTTCTCCTATGTGCTTTCATCCCTAACCCTAACCCTAACCCTTCCGAAAGTCGGAGAAGCTCAAGGATGGTACCGATCGATGCGCGCTACCCCATTTAGTGGGGGTAGAGCCTACTTGCAAGTCTCTCCGACCTTCACAAAAAAAGTTATTCAAGAATATCTCTTTCTCCTATGTGCTTTCATCCCTAACCCTAACCCTAACCCTTCCGAAAGTCGGAGAAGCTCAAGAATGGTACCGATCGATGCGCGCTACCCCATTTAGTGGGGGTAGAGCCTACTTGCAAGTCTCTCCGACCTTCACAAAAAAAGTTATTCAAGAATATCTCTTTCTCCTATGTGCTTTCATCCCTAACCCTAACCCTAACCCTTCCGAAAGTCGGAGAAGCTCAAGGATGGTACCGATCGATGCGCGCTACCCCATTTAGTGGGGGTAGAGCCTACTTGCAAGTCTCTCCGACCTTCACAAAAAAAGTTATTCAAGAATATCTCTTTCTCCTATGTGCTTTCATCCCTAACCCTAACCCTAACCCTTCCGAAAGTCGGAGAAGCTCAAGGATGGTACTGATCGATGCGCGCAACCCCATTTAGTGGGGGTAGAGCCTACTTGCAAGTCTCTCCGACCTTCACAAAAAAAGTTATTCAAGAATATCTCCTCAGATTTGGGGGAATTTCGTCGGTCGACCTCTTCCGAAGGTCGTACAAGCTCGGGGATGGTACCAATCGATCCGCAGGACCCAAATTAGTCCAGATGCAACCACTTTTCAAGTCTCTCCGACCTTCACAAAAAAAGTTATTCAAGAATATCTCTTTCTCCTATGTGCTTTCATCCCTAACCCTAACCCTAACCCTTCCGAAAGTCGGAGAAGCTCAAGGATGGTACCGATCGATGCGCGCTACCCCATTTAGTGGGGGTAGAGCCTACTTGCAAGTCTCTCCGACCTTCACAAAAAAAGTTATTCAAGAATATCTCTTTCTCCTATGTGCTTTCATCCCTAACCCTAACCCTAACCCTTCCGAAAGTCGGAGAAGCTCAAGAATGGTACCGATCGATGCGCGCTACCCCATTTAGTGGGGGTAGAGCCTACTTGCAAGTCTCTCCGACCTTCACAAAAAAAGTTATTCAAGAATATCTCTTTCTCCTATGTGCTTTCATCCCTAACCCTAACCCTAACCCTTCCGAAAGTCGGAGAAGCTCAAGGATGGTACCGATCGATGCGCGCTACCCCATTTAGTGGGGGTAGAGCCTACTTGCAAGTCTCTCCGACCTTCACAAAAAAAGTTATTCAAGAATATCTCTTTCTCCTATGTGCTTTCATCCCTAACCCTAACCCTAACCCTTCCGAAAGTCGGAGAAGCTCAAGGATGGTACTGGTCGATGCGCGCAACCCCATTTAGTGGGGGTAGAGCCTACTTGCAAGTCTCTCCGACCTTCACAAAAAAAGTTATTCAAGAATATCTCCTCAGATTTGGGGGAATTTCGTCGGTCGACCTCTTCCGAAGGTCGTACAAGCTCGGGGATGGTACCAATCGATCCGCAGGACCCAAATTAGTCCAGATGCAACCACTTTCCAAGTCTCTCCGACCTTCACAAAAAAAGTTATTCAAGAATATCTCTTTCTCCTATGTGCTTTCATCCCTAACCCTAACCCTAACCCTTCCGAAAGTCGGAGAAGCTCAAGGATGGTACCGATCGATGCGCGCTACCCCATTTAGTGGGGGTAGAGCCTACTTGCAAGTCTCTCCGACCTTCACAAAAAAAGTTATTCAAGAATATCTCTTTCTCCTATGTGCTTTCATCCCTAACCCTAACCCTAACCCTTCCGAAAGTCGGAGAAGCTCAAGGATGGTACCGATCGATGCGCGCTACCCCATTTAGTGGGGGTAGAGCCTACTTGCAAGTCTCTCCGACCTTCACAAAAAAAGTTATTCAAGAATATCTCTTTCTCCTATGTGCTTTCATCCCTAACCCTAACCCTAACCCTTCCGAAAGTCGGAGAAGCTCAAGGATGGTACCGATCGATGCGCGCTACCCCATTTAGTGGGGGTAGAGCCTACTTGCAAGTTTCTCCGACCTTCACAAAAAAAGTTATTCAAGAATATCTCCTCAGATTTGGGGGAATTTCGTCGGTCGACCTCTTCCGAAGGTCGTACAAGCTCGGGGATGGTACCAATCGATCCGCAGGACCCAAATTAGTCCAGATGCAACCACTTTCCAAGTCTCTCCGACCTTCACAAAAAAAGTTATTCAAGAATATCTCTTTCTCCTATGTGCTTTCATCCCTAACCCTAACCCTAACCCTTCCGAAAGTCGGAGAAGCTCAAGGATGGTACCGATCGATGCGCGCTACCCCATTTAGTGGGGGTAGAGCCTACTTGCAAGTTTCTCCGACCTTCACAAAAAAAGTTATTCAAGAATATCTCCTCAGATTTGGGGGAATTTCGTCGGTCGACCTCTTCCGAAGGTCGTACAAGCTCGGGGATGGTACCAATCGATCCGCAGGACCCAAATTAGTCCAGATGCAACCACTTTTCAAGTCTCTCCGACCTTCACAAAAAAAGTTATTCAAGAATATCTCTTTCTCCTATGTGCTTTCATCCCTAACCCTAACCCTAACCCTTCCGAAAGTCGGAGAAGCTCAAGGATGGTACCGATCGATGCGCGCTACCCCATTTAGTGGGGGTAGAGCCTACTTGCAAGTCTCTCCGACCTTCACAAAAAAAGTTATTCAAGAATATCTCTTTCTCCTATGTGCTTTCATCCCTAACCCTAACCCTAACCCTTCCGAAAGTCGGAGAAGCTCAAGAATGGTACCGATCGATGCGCGCTACCCCATTTAGTGGGGGTAGAGCCTACTTGCAAGTCTCTCCGACCTTCACAAAAAAAGTTATTCAAGAATATCTCTTTCTCCTATGTGCTTTCATCCCTAACCCTAACCCTAACCCTTCCGAAAGTCGGAGAAGCTCAAGGATGGTACTGGTCGATGCGCGCAACCCCATTTAGTGGGGGTAGAGCCTACTTGCAAGTCTCTCCGACCTTCACAAAAAAAGTTATTCAAGAATATCTCCTCAGATTTGGGGGAATTTCGTCGGTCGACCTCTTCCGAAGGTCGTACAAGCTCGGGGATGGTACCAATCGATCCGCAGGACCCAAATTAGTCCAGATGCAACCACTTTCCAAGTCTCTCCGACCTTCACAAAAAAAGTTATTCAAGAATATCTCTTTCTCCTATGTGCTTTCATCCCTAACCCTAACCCTAACCCTTCCGAAAGTCGGAGAAGCTCAAGGATGGTACCGATCGATGCGCGCTACCCCATTTAGTGGGGGTAGAGCCTACTTGCAAGTCTCTCCGACCTTCACAAAAAAAGTTATTCAAGAATATCTCTTTCTCCTATGTGCTTTCATCCCTAACCCTAACCCTAACCCTTCCGAAAGTCGGAGAAGCTCAAGGATGGTACCGATCGATGCGCGCTACCCCATTTAGTGGGGGTAGAGCCTACTTGCAAGTCTCTCCGACCTTCACAAAAAAAGTTATTCAAGAATATCTCTTTCTCCTATGTGCTTTCATCCCTAACCCTAACCCTAACCCTTCCGAAAGTCGGAGAAGCTCAAGGATGGTACTGATCGATGCGCGCAACCCCATTTAGTGGGGGTAAAGCCTACTTGCAAGTCTCTCCGACCTTCACAAAAAAAGTTATTCAAGAATATCTCCTCAGATTTGGGGGAATTTCGTCGGTCGACCTCTTCCGAAGGTCGTACAAGCTCGGGGATGGTACCAATCGATCCGCAGGACCCAAATTAGTCCAGATGCAACCACTTTCCAAGTCTCTCCGACCTTCACAAAAAAAGTTATTCAAGAATATCTCTTTCTCCTATGTGCTTTCATCCCTAACCCTAACCCTAACCCTTCCGAAAGTCGGAGAAGCTCAAGGATGGTACCGATCGATGCGCGCTACCCCATTTAGTGGGGGTAGAGCCTACTTGCAAGTCTCTCCGACCTTCACAAAAAAAGTTATTCAAGAATATCTCTTTCTCCTATGTGCTTTCATCCCTAACCCTAACCCTAACCCTTCCGAAAGTCGGAGAAGCTCAAGGATGGTACCGATCGATGCGCGCTACCCCATTTAGTGGGGGTAGAGCCTACTTGCAAGTCTCTCCGACCTTCACAAAAAAAGTTATTCAAGAATATCTCTTTCTCCTATGTGCTTTCATCCCTAACCCTAACCCTAACCCTTCCGAAAGTCGGAGAAGCTCAAGGATGGTACCGATCGATGCGCGCTACCCCATTTAGTGGGGGTAGAGCCTACTTGCAAGTTTCTCCGACCTTCACAAAAAAAGTTATTCAAGAATATCTCCTCAGATTTGGGGGAATTTCGTCGGTCGACCTCTTCCGAAGGTCGTACAAGCTCGGGGATGGTACCAATCGATCCGCAGGACCCAAATTAGTCCAGATGCAACCACTTTCCAAGTCTCTCCGACCTTCACAAAAAAAGTTATTCAAGAATATCTCTTTCTCCTATGTGCTTTCATCCCTAACCCTAACCCTTCCGAAAGTCGGAGAAGCTCAAGGATGGTACCGATCGATGCGCGCTACCCCATTTAGTGGGGGTTGAGCCTACTTGCAAGTCTCTCCGACCTTCACGAAAAAAGTTATTCAAGAATATCTCCTCAGATTTGGGGGAATTTCGTCGGTCGACCTCTTCCGAAGGTCGTACAAGCTCGGGGATGGTACCAATCGATCCGCAGGACCCAAATTAGTCCAGATGCAACCACTTTCCAAGTCTCTCCGACCTTCACAAAAAAAGTTATTCAAGAATATCTCTTTCTCCTATGTGCTTTCATCCCTAACCCTAACCCTAACCCTTCCGAAAGTCGGAAAAGCTCAAGGATGGTACCGATCGATGCGCGCTACCCCATTTAGTGGGGGTAGAGCCTACTTGCAAGTCTCTCCGACCTTCACAAAAAAAGTTATTCAAGAATATCTCTTTCTCCTATGTGCTTTCATCCCTAACCCTAACCCTAACCCTTCCGAAAGTCGGAGAAGCTCAAGGATGGTACCGATCGATGCGCGCTACCCCATTTAGTGGGGGTAGAGCCTACTTGCAAGTCTCTCCGACCTTCACAAAAAAAGTTATTCAAGAATATCTCTTTCTCCTATGTGCTTTCATCCCTAACCCTAACCCTAACCCTTCCAAAAGTCGGAGAAGCTCAAGGATGGTACCGATCGATGCGCGCTACCCCATTTAGTGGGGGTAGAGCCTACTTGCAAGTCTCTCCGACCTTCACAAAAAAAGTTATTCAAGAATATCTCCTCAGATTTGGGGGAATTTCGTCGGTCGACCTCTTCCGAAGGTCGTACAAGCTCGGGGATGGTACCAATCGATCCGCAGGACCCAAATTAGTCCAGATGCAACCACTTTCCAAGTCTCTCCGACCTTCACAAAAAAAGTTATTCAAGAATATCTCTTTCTCCTATGTGCTTTCATCCCTAACCCTAACCCTAACCCTTCCGAAAGTCGGAGAAGCTCAAGGATGGTACCGATCGATGCGCGCTACCCCATTTAGTGGGGGTAGAGCCTACTTGCAAGTCTCTCCGACCTTCACAAAAAAAGTTATTCAAGAATATCTCTTTCTCCTATGTGCTTTCATCCCTAACCCTAACCCTAACCCTTCCGAAAGTCGGATAAGCTCAAGGATGGTACCGATCGATGCGCGCTACCCCATTTAGTGGGGGTAGAGCCTACTTGCAAGTCTCTCCGACCTTCACAAAAAAAGTTATTCAAGAATATCTCTTTCTCCTATGTGCTTTCATCCCTAACCCTAACCCTAACCCTTCCGAAAGTCGGAGAAGCTCAAGGATGGTACCGATCGATGCGCGCTACCCCATTTAGTGGGGGTAGAGCCTACTTGCAAGTCTCTCCGACCTTCACAAAAAAAGTTATTCAAGAATATCTCTTTCTCCTATGTGCTTTCATCCCTAACCCTAACCCTAACCCTTCCGAAAGTCGGAGAAGCTCAAGGATAGTACTGGTCGATGCGCGCAACCCCATTTAGTGGGGGTAGAGCCTACTTGCAAGTCTCTCCGACCTTCACAAAAAAAGTTATTCAAGAATATCTCCTCAGATTTGGGGGAATTTCGTCGGTCGACCTCTTCCGAAGGTCGTACAAGCTCGGGGATGGTACCAATCGATCCGCAGGACCCAAATTAGTCCAGATGCAACCACTTTCCAAGTCTCTCCGACCTTCACAAAAAAAGTTATTCAAGAATATCTCTTTCTCCTATGTGCTTTCATCCCTAACCCTAACCCTAACCCTTCCGAAAGTCGGAGAAGCTCAAGGATGGTACCGATCGATGCGCGCTACCCCATTTAGTGGGGGTAGAGCCTACTTGCAAGTTTCTCCGACCTTCACAAAAAAAGTTATTCAAGAATATCTCCTCAGATTTGGGGGAATTTCGTCGGTCGACCTCTTCCGAAGGTCGTACAAGCTCGGGGATGGTACCAATCGATCCGCAGGACCCAAATTAGTCCAGATGCAACCACTTTCCAAGTCTCTCCGACCTTCACAAAAAAAGTTATTCAAGAATATCTCTTTCTCCTATGTGCTTTCATCCCTAACCCTAACCCTAACCCTTCCGAAAGTCGGAGAAGCTCAAGGATGGTACCGATCGATGCGCGCTACCCCATTTAGTGGGGGTAGAGCCTACTTGCAAGTCTCTCCGACCTTTACAAAAAAAGTTATTCAAGAATATCTCTTTCTCCTATGTGCTTTCATCCCTAACCCTAACCCTAACCCTTCCGAAAGTCGGAGAAGCTCAAGGATGGTACCGATCGATGCGCGCTACCCCATTTAGTGGGGGTAGAGCCTACTTGCAAGTCTCTCCGACCTTCACAAAAAAAGTTATTCAAGAATATCTCTTTCTCCTATGTGCTTTCATCCCTAACCCTAACCCTAACCCTTCCGAAAGTCGGAGAAGCTCAAGGATGGTACTGATCGATGCGCGCAACCCCATTTAGTGGGGGTAGAGCCTACTTGCAAGTCTCTCCGACCTTCACAAAAAAAGTTATTCAAGAATATCTCCTCAGATTTGGGGGAATTTCGTCGGTCGACCTCTTCCGAAGGTCGTACAAGCTCGGGGATGGTACCAATCGATCCGCAGGACCCAAATTAGTCCAGATGCAACCACTTTCCAAGTCTCTCCGACCTTCACAAAAAAAGTTATTCAAGAATATCTCTTTCTCCTATGTGCTTTCATCCCTAACCCTAACCCTAACCCTTCGGAAAGTCGGAGAAGCTCAAGGATGGTACCGATCGATGCGCGCTACCCCATTTAGTGGGGGTAGAGCCTACTTGCAAGTCTCTCCGACCTTCACAAAAAAAGTTATTCAAGAATATCTCTTTCTCCTATGTGCTTTCATCCATAACCCTAACCCTAACCCTTCCGAAAGTCGGAGAAGCTCAAGGATGGTACCGATCGATGCGCGCTACCCCATTTAGTGGGGGTAGAGCCTACTTGCAAGTCTCTCCGACCTTCACAAAAAAAGTTATTCAAGAATATCTCTTTCTCCTATGTGCTTTCATCCCTAACCCTAACCCTAACCCTTCCGAAAGTCGGAGAAGCTCAAGGATGGTACTGATCGATGCGCGCAACCCCATTTAGTGGGGGTAGAGCCTACTTGCAAGTCTCTCCGACCTTCACAAAAAAAGTTATTCAAGAATATCTCCTCAGATTTGGGGGAATTTCGTCGGTCGACCTCTTCCGAAGGTCGTACAAGCTCGGGGATGGTACCAATCGATCCGCAGGACCCAAATTAGTCCAGATGCAACCACTTTCCAAGTCTCTCCGACCTTCACAAAAAAAGTTATTCAAGAATATCTCTTTCTCCTATGTGCTTTCATCCCTAACCCTAACCCTAACCCTTCCGAAAGTCGGAGAAGCTCAAGGATGGTACCGATCGATGCGCGCTACCCCATTTAGTGGGGGTAGAGCCTACTTGCAAGTCTCTCCGACCTTCACAAAAAAAGTTATTCAAGAATATCTCTTTCTCCTATGTGCTTTCATCCCTAACCCTAACCCTAACCCTTCCGAAAGTCGGAGAAGCTCAAGGATGGTACCGATCGATGCGCGCTACCCCATTTAGTGGGGGTAGAGCCTACTTGCAAGTCTCTCCGACCTTCACAAAAAAAGTTATTCAAGAATATCTCTTTCTCCTATGTGCTTTCATCCCTAACCCTAACCCTAACCCTTCCGAAAGTCGGAGAAGCTCAAGGATGGTACCGATCGATGCGCGCTACCCCATTTAGTGGGGGTAGAGCCTACTTGCAAGTTTCTCCGACCTTCACAAAAAAAGTTATTCAAGAATATCTCCTCAGATTTGGGGGAATTTCGTCGGTCGACCTCTTCCGAAGGTCGTACAAGCTCGGGGATGGTACCAATCGATCCGCAGGACCCAAATTAGTCCAGATGCAACCACTTTTCAAGTCTCTCCGACCTTCACAAAAAAAGTTATTCAAGAATATCTCTTTCTCCTATGTGCTTTCATCCCTAACCCTAACCCTAACCCTTCCGAAAGTCGGAGAAGCTCAAGGATGGTACCGATCGATGCGCGCTACCCCATTTAGTGGGGGTAGAGCCTACTTGCAAGTCTCTCCGACCTTCACAAAAAAAGTTATTCAAGAATATCTCTTTCTCCTATGTGCTTTCATCCCTAACCCTAACCCTTCCGAAAGTCGGAGAAGCTCAAGGATGGTACCGATCGATGCGCGCTACCCCATTTAGTGGGGGTAGAGCCTACTTGCAAGTCTCTCCGACCTTCACAAAAAAAGTTATTCAAGAATATCTCTTTCTCCTATGTGCTTTCATCCCTAACCCTAACCCTAACCCTTCCGAAAGTCGGAGAAGCTCAAGGATGGTACTGATCGATGCGCGCAACCCCATTTAGTGGGGGTAGAGCCTACTTGCAAGTCTCTCCGACCTTCACAAAAAAAGTTATTCAAGAATATCTCCTCAGATTTGGGGGAATTTTGTCGGTCGACCTCTTCCGAAGGTCGTACAAGCTCGGGGATGGTACCAATCGATCCGCAGGACCCAAATTAGTCCAGATGCAACCACTTTCCAAGTCTCTCCGACCTTCACAAAAAAAGTTATTCAAGAATATCTCTTTCTCCTATGTGCTTTCATCCCTAACCCTAACCCTAACCCTTCCGAAAGTCGGAGAAGCTCAAGGATGGTACCGATCGATGCGCGCTACCCCATTTAGTGGGGGTAGAGCCTACTTGCAAGTCTCTCCGACCTTCACAAAAAAAGTTATTCAAGAATATCTCCTCAGATTTGGGGGAATTTCGTCGGTCGACCTCTTCCGAAGGTCGTACAAGCTCGGGGATGGTACCAATCGATCCGCAGGACCCAAATTAGTCCAGATGCAACCACTTTCCAAGTCTCTCCGACCTTCACAAAAAAAGTTATTCAAGAATATCTCTTTCTCCTATGTGCTTTCATCCCTAACCCTAACCCTAACCCTTCCGAAAGTCGGAGAAGCTCAAGGATGGTACCGATCGATGCGCGCTACCCCATTTAGTGGGGGTAGAGCCTACTTGCAAGTCTCTCCGACCTTCACAAAAAAAGTTATTCAAGAATATCTCTTTCTCCTATGTGCTTTCATCCCTAACCCTAACCCTAACCCTTCCGAAAGTCGGAGAAGCTCAAGGATGGTACCGATCGATGCGCGCTACCCCATTTAGTGGGGGTAGAGCCTACTTGCAAGTCTCTCCGACCTTCACAAAAAAAGTTATTCAAGAATATCTCTTTCTCCTATGTGCTTTCATCCCTAACCCTAACCCTAACCCTTCCGAAAGTCGGAGAAGCTCAAGGATGGTACCGATCGATGCGCGCTACCCCATTTAGTGGGGGTAGAGCCTACTTGCAAGTTTCTCCGACCTTCACAAAAAAAGTTATTCAAGAATATCTCCTCAGATTTGGGGGAATTTCGTCGGTCGACCTCTTCCGAAGGTCGTACAAGCTCGGGGATGGTACCAATCGATCCGCAGGACCCAAATTAGTCCAG
Source organism: Limanda limanda (assembly GCF_963576545.1). Lineage (NCBI taxonomy): Eukaryota > Metazoa > Chordata > Actinopteri > Pleuronectiformes > Pleuronectidae > Limanda > Limanda limanda. The sequence continues at coordinate 58,551 of NW_026870663.1, read as the reverse complement.
ATGCAACCACTTTCCAAGTCTCTCCGACCTTCACAAAAAAAGTTATTCAAGAATATCTCTTTCTCCTATGTGCTTTCATCCCTAACCCTAACCCTAACCCTTCCGAAAGTCGGAGAAGCTCAAGGATGGTACCGATCGATGCGCGCTACCCCATTTAGTGGGGGTAGAGCCTACTTGCAAGTCTCTCCGACCTTCACAAAAAAAGTTATTCAAGAATATCTCTTTCTCCTATGTGCTTTCATCCCTAACCCTAACCCTTCCGAAAGTCGGAGAAGCTCAAGGATGGTACCGATCGATGCGCGCTACCCCATTTAGTGGGGGTAGAGCCTACTTGCAAGTCTCTCCGACCTTCACAAAAAAAGTTATTCAAGAATATCTCTTTCTCCTATGTGCTTTCATCCCTAACCCTAACCCTAACCCTTCCGAAAGTCGGAGAAGCTCAAAGATGGTACTGATCGATGCGCGCAACCCCATTTAGTGGGGGTAGAGCCTACTTGCAAGTCTCTCCGACCTTCACAAAAAAAGTTATTCAAGAATATCTCCTCAGATTTGGGGGAATTTCGTCGGTCGACCTCTTCCGAAGGTCGTACAAGCTCGGGGATGGTACCAATCGATCCGCAGGACCCAAATTAGTCCAGATGCAACCACTTTCCAAGTCTCTCCGACCTTCACAAAAAAAGTTATTCAAGAATATCTCTTTCTCCTATGTGCTTTCATCCCTAACCCTAACCCTAACCCTTCCGAAAGTCGGAGAAGCTCAAGGATGGTACCGATCGATGCGCGCTACCCCATTTAGTGGGGGTAGAGCCTACTTGCAAGTCTCTCCGACCTTCACAAAAAAAGTTATTCAAGAATATCTCTTTCTCCTATGTGCTTTCATCCCTAACCCTAACCCTAACCCTTCCGAAAGTCGGAGAAGCTCAAGGATGGTACCGATCGATGCGCGTTACCCCATTTAGTGGGGGTAGAGCCTACTTGCAAGTCTCTCCGACCTTCACAAAAAAAGTTATTCAAGAATATCTCTTTCTCCTATGTGCTTTCATCCCTAACCCTAACCCTAACCCTTCCGAAAGTCGGAGAAGCTCAAGGATGGTACCGATCGATGCGCGCTACCCCATTTAGTGGGAGTAGAGCCTACTTGCAAGTCTCTCCGACCTTCACAAAAAAAGTTATTCAAGAATATCTCTTTCTCCTATGTGCTTTCATCCCTAACCCTAACCCTAACCCTTCCGAAAGTCGGAGAAGCTCAAGGATGGTACTGATCGATGCGCGCAACCCCATTTAGTGGGGGTAGAGCCTACTTGCAAGTCTCTCCGACCTTCACAAAAAAAGTTATTCAAGAATATCTCCTCAGATTTGGGGGAATTTCGTCGGTCGACCTCTTCCGAAGGTCGTACAAGCTCGGGGATGGTACCAATCGATCCGCAGGACCCAAATTAGTCCAGATGCAACCACTTTCCAAGTCTCTCCGACCTTCACAAAAAAAGTTATTCAAGAATATCTCTTTCTCCTATGTGCTTTCATCCCTAACCCTAACCCTAACCCTTCCGAAAGTCGGAGAAGCTCAAGGATGGTACCGATCGATGCGCGCTACCCCATTTAGTGGGGGTAGAGCCTACTTGCAAGTCTCTCCGACCTTCACAAAAAAAGTTATTCAAGAATATCTCTTTCTCCTATGTGCTTTCATCCCTAACCCTAACCCTAACCCTTACGAAAGTCGGAGAAGCTCAAGGATGGTACCGATCGATGCGCGCAACCCCATTTAGTGGGGGTAGAGCCTACTTGCAAGTCTCTCCGACCTTCACAAAAAAAGTTATTCAAGAATATCTCCTCAGATTTGGGGGAATTTCGTCGGTCGACCTCTTCCGAAGGTCGTACAAGCTCGGGGATGGTACCAATCGATCCGCAGGACCCAAATTAGTCCAGATGCAACGACTTTTCAAGTCTCTCCGACCTTCACAAAAAAAGTTATTCAAGAATATCTCTTTCTCCTATGTGCTTTCATCCCTAACCCTAACCCTAACCCTTCCGAAAGTCGGAGAAGCTCAAGGATGGTACCGATCGATGCGCGCTACCCCATTTAGTGGGGGTAGAGCCTACTTGCAAGTCTCTCCGACCTTCACAAAAAAAGTTATTCAAGAATATCTCTTTCTCCTATGTGCTTTCATCCCTAACCCTAACCCTAACCCTTCCGAAAGTCGGAGAAGCTCAAGGATGGTACCGATCGATGCGCGCTACCCCATTTAGTGGGGGTAGAGCCTACTTGCAAGTCTCTCCGACCTTCACAAAAAAAGTTATTCAAGAATATCTCCTCAGATTTGGGGGAATTTCGTCGGTCGACCTCTTCCGAAGGTCGTACAAGCTCGGGGATGGTACCAATCGATCCGCAGGACCCAAATTAGTCCAGATGCAACCACTTTCCAAGTCTCTCCGACCTTCACAAAAAAAGTTATTCAAGAATATCTCTTTCTCCTATGTGCTTTCATCCCTAACCCTAACCCTAACCCTTCCGAAAGTCGGAGAAGCTCAAGGATGGTACCGATCGATGCGCGCTACCCCATTTAGTGGGGGTACAGCCTACTTGCAAGTCTCTCCGACCTTCAAAAAAAAGTTATTCAAGAATATCTCTTTCTCCTATGTGCTTTCATCCCTAACCCTAACCCTTCCGAAAGTCGGAGAAGCTCAAGGATGGTACCGATCGATGCGCGCAACCCCATGTAGTGGGGGTAGAGCCTACTTGCAAGTCTCTCCGACCTTCACAAAAAAAGTTATTCAAGAATATCTCCTCAGATTTGGGGGAATTTCGTCGGTCGACCTCTTCCGAAGGTCGTACAAGCTCGGGGATGGTACCAATCGATCCGCAGGACCCAAATTAGTCCAGATGCAACCACTTTCCAAGTCTCTCCGACCTTCACAAAAAAAGTTATTCAAGAATATCTCTTTCTCCTATGTGCTTTCATCCCTAACCCTAACCCTTCCGAAAGTCGGAGAAGCTCAAGGATGGTACCGATCGATGCGCGCTACCCCATTTAGTGGGGGTAGAGCCTACTTGCAAGTCTCTCCGACCTTCACAAAAAAGGTTATTCAAGAATATCTCTTTCTCCTATGTGCTTTCATCCCTAACCCTAACCCTAACCCTTCCGAAAGTCGGAGAAGCTCAAGGATGGTACTGGTCGATGCGCGCAACCCCATTTAGTGGGGGTAGAGCCTACTTGCAAGTCTCTCCGACCTTCACAAAAAAAGTTATTCAAGAATATCTCCTCAGATTTGGGGGAATTTCGTCGGTCGACCTCTTCCGAAGGTCGTACAAGCTCGGGGATGGTACCAATCGATCCGCAGGACCCAAATTAGTCCAGATGCAACCACTTTCCAAGTCTCTCCGACCTTCACAAAAAAAGTTATTCAAGAATATCTCTTTCTCCTATGTGCTTTCATCCCTAACCCTAACCCTAACCCTTCCGAAAGTCGGAGAAGCTCAAGGATGGTACCGATCGATGCGCGCTACCCCATTTAGTGGGGGTAGAGCCTACTTGCAAGTTTCTCCGACCTTCACAAAAAAAGTTATTCAAGAATATCTCCTCAGATTTGGGGGAATTTCGTCGGTCGACCTCTTCCGAAGGTCGTACAAGCTCGGGGATGGTACCAATCGATCCGCAGGACCCAAATTAGTCCAGATGCAACCACTTTCCAAGTCTCTCCGACCTTCACAAAAAAAGTTATTCAAGAATATCTCTTTCTCCTATGTGCTTTCATCCCTAACCCTAACCCTAACCCTTCCGAAAGTCGGAGAAGCTCAAGGATGGTACCGATCGATGCGCGCTACCCCATTTAGTGGGGGTAGAGCCTACTTGCAAGTCTCTCCGACCTTCACAAAAAAAGTTATTCAAGAATATCTCTTTCTCCTATGTGCTTTCATCCCTAACCCTAACCCTAACCCTTCCGAAAGTCGGAGAAGCTCAAGGATGGTACCGATCGATGCGCGCTACCCCATTTAGTGGGGGTAGAGCCTACTTGCAAGTCTCTCCGACCTTCACAAAAAAAGTTATTCAAGAATATCTCTTTCTCCTATGTGCTTTCATCCCTAACCCTAACCCTAACCCTTCCTAAAGTCGGAGAAGCTCAAGGATGGTACTGATCGATGCGCGCAACCCCATTTAGTGGGGGTAGAGCCTACTTGCAAGTCTCTCCGACCTTCACAAAAAAAGTTATTCAAGAATATCTCCTCAGATTTGGGGGAATTTCGTCGGTCGACCTCTTCCGAAGGTCGTACAAGCTCGGGGATGGTACCAATCGATCCGCAGGACCCAAATTAGTCCAGATGCAACCACTTTCCAAGTCTCTCCGACCTTCACAAAAAAAGTTATTCAAGAATATCTCTTTCTCCTATGTGCTTTCATCCCTAACCCTAACCCTAACCCTTCCGAAAGTCGGAGAAGCTCAAGGATGGTACCGATCGATGCGCGCTACCCCATTTAGTGGGGGTAGAGCCTACTTGCAAGTCTCTCCGACCTTCACAAAAAAAGTTATTCAAGAATATCTCTTTCTCCTATGTGCTTTCATCCCTAACCCTAACCCTAACCCTTCCGAAAGTCGGAGAAGCTCAAGGATGGTACCGATCGATGCGCGCTACCCCATTTAGTGGGGGTAGAGCCTACTTGCAAGTCTCTCCGACCTTCACAAAAAAAGTTATTCAAGAATATCTCTTTCTCCTATGTGCTTTCATCCCTAACCCTAACCCTAACCCTTCCGAAAGTCGGAGAAGCTCAAGGATGGTACCGATCGATGCGCGCTACCCCATTTAGTGGGGGTAGAGCCTACTTGCAAGTTTCTCCGACCTTCACAAAAAAAGTTATTCAAGAATATCTCCTCAGATTTGGGGGAATTTCGTCGGTCGACCTCTTCCAAAGGTCGTACAAGCTCGGGGATGGTACCAATCGATCCGCAGGACCCAAATTAGTCCAGATGCAACCACTTTCCAAGTCTCTCCGACCTTCACAAAAAAAGTTATTCAAGAATATCTCTTTCTCCTATGTGCTTTCATCCCTAACCCTAACCCTAACCCTTCCGAAAGTCGGAGAAGCTCAAGGATGGTACCGATCGATGCGCGCTACCCCATTTAGTGGGGGTAGAGCCTACTTGCAAGTCTCTCCGACCTTCACAAAAAAAGTTATTCAAGAATATCTCTTTCTCCTATGTGCTTTCATCCCTAACCCTAACCCTTCCGAAAGTCGGAGAAGCTCAAGGATGGTACCGATCGATGCGCGCTACCCCATTTAGTGGGGGTAGAGCCTACTTGCAAGTCTCTCCGACCTTCACAAAAAAAGTTATTCAAGAATATCTCTTTCTCCTATGTGCTTTCATCCCTAACCCTAACCCTAACCCTTCCGAAAGTCGGAGAAGCTCAAGGATGGTACTGATCGATGCGCGCAACCCCATTTAGTGGGGGTAGAGCCTACTTGCAAGTCTCTCCGACCTTCACAAAAAAAGTTATTCAAGAATATCTCCTCAGATTTGGGGGAATTTCGTCGGTCGACCTCTTCCGAAGGTCATACAAGCTCGGGGATGGTACCAATCGATCCGCAGGACCCAAATTAGTCCAGATGCAACCACTTTCCAAGTCTCTCCGACCTTCACAAAAAAAGTTATTCAAGAATATCTCTTTCTCCTATGTGCTTTCATCCCTAACCCTAACCCTAACCCTTCCGAAAGTCGGAGAAGCTCAAGGATGGTACCGATCGATGCGCGCTACCCCATTTAGTGGGGGTAGAGCCTACTTGCAAGTCTCTCCGACCTTCACAAAAAAAGTTATTCAAGAATATCTCTTTCTCCTATGTGCTTTCATCCCTAACCCTAACCCTAACCCTTCCGAAAGTCGGAGAAGCTCAAGGATGGTACTGATCGATGCGCGCAACCCCATTTAGTGGGGGTAGAGCCTACTTGCAAGTCTCTCCGACCTTCACAAAAAAAGTTATTCAAGAATATCTCCTCAGATTTGGGGGAATTTCGTCGGTCGACCTCTTCCGAAGGTCGTACAAGCTCGGGGATGGTACCAATCGATCCGCAGGACCCAAATTAGTCCAGATGCAACCACTTTCCAAGTCTCTCCGACCTTCACAAAAAAAGTTATTCAAGAATATCTCTTTCTCCTATGTGCTTTCATCCCTAACCCTAACCCTAACCCTTCCGAAAGTCGGAGAAGCTCAAGGATGGTACCGATCGATGCGCGCTACCCCATTTAGTGGGGGTAGAGCCTACTTGCAAGTCTCTCCGACCTTCACAAAAAAAGTTATTCAAGAATATCTCTTTCTCCTATGTGCTTTCATCCCTAACCCTAACCCTAACCCTTCCGAAAGTCGGAGAAGCTCAAGGATGGTACCGATCGATGCGCGCTACCCCATTTAGTGGGGGTAGAGCCTACTTGCAAGTCTCTCCGACCTTCACAAAAAAAGTTATTCAAGAATATCTCTTTCTCCTATGTGCTTTCATCCCTAACCCTAACCCTAACCCTTCCGAAAGTCGGAGAAGCTCAAGGATGGTACCGATCGATGCGCGCTACCCCATTTAGTGGGGGTAGAGCCTACTTGCAAGTCTCTCCGACCTTCACAAAAAAAGTTATTCAAGAATATCTCCTCAGATTTGGGGGAATTTCGTCGGTCGACCTCTTCCGAAGGTCGTACAAGCTCGGGGATGGTACCAATCGATCCGCAGGACCCAAATTAGTCCAGATGCAACCACTTTCCAAGTCTCTCCGACCTTCACAAAAAAAGTTATTCAAGAATATCTCTTTCTCCTATGTGCTTTCATCCCTAACCCTAACCCTAACCCTTCCGAAAGTCGGAGAAGCTCAAGGATGGTACCGATCGATGCGCGCTACCCCATTTAGTGGGGGTAGAGCCTACTTGCAAGTCTCTCCGACCTTCACAAAAAAAGTTATTCAAGAATATCTCTTTCTCCTATGTGCTTTCATCCCTAACCCTAACCCTTCCGAAAGTCGGAGAAGCTCAAGGATGGTACCGATCGATGCGCGCTACCCCATTTAGTGGGGGTAGAGCCTACTTGCAAGTCTCTCCGACCTTCACAAAAAAAGTTATTCAAGAATATCTCTTTCTCCTATGTGCTTTCATCCCTAACCCTAACCCTAACCCTTCCGAAAGTCGGAGAAGCTCAAGGATGGTACTGATCGATGCGCGCAACCCCATTTAGTGGGGGTAGAGCCTACTTGCAAGTCTCTCCGACCTTCACAAAAAAAGTTATTCAAGAATATCTCCTCAGATTTGGGGGAATTTCGTCGGTCGACCTCTTCCGAAGGTCGTACAAGCTCGGGGATGGTACCAATCGATCCGCAGGACCCAAATTAGTCCAGATGCAACCACTTTCCAAGTCTCTCCGACCTTCACAAAAAAAGTTATTCAAGAATATCTCTTTCTCCTATGTGCTTTCATCCCTAACCCTAACCCTAACCCTTCCGAAAGTCGGAGAAGCTCAAGGATGGTACCGATCGATGCGCGCTACCCCATTTAGTGGGGGTAGAGCCTACTTGCAAGTCTCTCCGACCTTCACAAAAAAAGTTATTCAAGAATATCTCTTTCTCCTATGTGCTTTCATCCCTAACCCTAACCCTAACCCTTCCGAAAGTCGGAGAAGCTCAAGGATGGTACTGATCGATGCGCGCAACCCCATTTAGTGGGGGTAGAGCCTACTTGCAAGTCTCTCCGACCTTCACAAAAAAAGTTATTCAAGAATATCTCCTCAGATTTGGGGGAATTTCGTCGGTCGACCTCTTCCGAAGGTCGTACAAGCTCGGGGATGGTACCAATCGATCCGCAGGACCCAAATTAGTCCAGATGCAACCACTTTCCAAGTCTCTCCGACCTTCACAAAAAAAGTTATTCAAGAATATCTCTTTCTCCTATGTGCTTTCATCCCTAACCCTAACCCTAACCCTTCCGAAAGTCGGAGAAGCTCAAGGATGGTACCGATCGATGCGCGCTACCCCATTTAGTGGGGGTAGAGCCTACTTGCAAGTCTCTCCGACCTTCACAAAAAAAGTTATTCAAGAATATCTCTTTCTCCTATGTGCTTTCATCCCTAACCCTAACCCTAACCCTTCCGAAAGTCGGAGAAGCTCAAGGATGGTACCGATCGATGCGCGCTACCCCATTTAGTGGGGGTAGAGCCTACTTGCAAGTCTCTCCGACCTTCACAAAAAAAGTTATTCAAGAATATCTCTTTCTCCTATGTGCTTTCATCCCTAACCCTAACCCTAACCCTTCCTAAAGTCGGAGAAGCTCAAGGATGGTACCGATCGATGCGCGCTACCCCATTTAGTGGGGGTAGAGCCTACTTGCAAGTTTCTCCGACCTTCACAAAAAAAGTTATTCAAGAATATCTCCTCAGATTTGGGGGAATTTCGTCGGTCGACCTCTTCCGAAGGTCGTACAAGCTCGGGGATGGTACCAATCGATCCGCAGGACCCAAATTAGTCCAGATGCAACCACTTTCCAAGTCTCTCCGACCTTCACAAAAAAAGTTATTCAAGAATATCTCTTTCTCCTATGTGCTTTCATCCCTAACCCTAACCCTAACCCTTCCGAAAGTCGGAGAAGCTCAAGGATGGTACCGATCGATGCGCGCTACCCCATTTAGTGGGGGTAGAGCCTACTTGCAAGTCTCTCCGACCTTCACAAAAAAAGTTATTCAAGAATATCTCTTTCTCCTATGTGCTTTCATCCCTAACCCTAACCCTTCCGAAAGTCGGAGAAGCTCAAGGATGGTACCGATCGATGCGCGCTACCCCATTTAGTGGGGGTAGAGCCTACTTGCAAGTCTCTCCGACCTTCACAAAAAAAGTTATTCAAGAATATCTCTTTCTCCTATGTGCTTTCATCCCTAACCCTAACCCTAACCCTTCCGAAAGTCGGAGAAGCTCAAGGATGGTACTGATCGATGCGCGCAACCCCATTTAGTGGGGGTAGAGCCTACTTGCAAGTCTCTCCGACCTTCACAAAAAAAGTTATTCAAGAATATCTCCTCAGATTTGGGGGAATTTCGTCGGTCGACCTCTTCCGAAGGTCGTACAAGCTCGGGGATGGTACCAATCGATCCGCAGGACCCAAATTAGTCCAGATGCAACCACTTTCCAAGTCTCTCCGACCTTCACAAAAAAAGTTATTCAAGAATATCTCTTTCTCCTATGTGCTTTCATCCCTAACCCTAACCCTAACCCTTCCGAAAGTCGGAGAAGCTCAAGGATGGTACCGATCGATGCGCGCTACCCCATTTAGTGGGGGTAGAGCCTACTTGCAAGTCTCTCCGACCTTCACAAAAAAAGTTATTCAAGAATATCTCTTTCTCCTATGTGCTTTCATCCCTAACCCTAACCCTAACCCTTCCGAAAGTCGGAGAAGCTCAAGGATGGTACCGATCGATGTGCGTTACCCCATTTAGTGGGGGTAGAGCCTACTTGCAAGTCTCTCCGACCTTCACAAAAAAAGTTATTCAAGAATATCTCTTTCTCCTATGTGCTTTCATCCCTAACCCTAACCCTAACCCTTCCGAAAGTCGGAGAAGCTCAAGGATGGTACCGATCGATGCGCGCTACCCCATTTAGTGGGAGTAGAGCCTACTTGCAAGTCTCTCCGACCTTCACAAAAAAAGTTATTCAAGAATATCTCTTTCTCCTATGTGCTTTCATCCCTAACCCTAACCCTAACCCTTCCGAAAGTCGGAGAAGCTCAAGGATGGTACTGATCGATGCGCGCAACCCCATTTAGTGGGGGTAGAGCCTACTTGCAAGTCTCTCCGACCTTCACAAAAAAAGTTATTCAAGAATATCTCCTCAGATTTGGGGGAATTTCGTCGGTCGACCTCTTCCGAAGGTCGTACAAGCTCGGGGATGGTACCAATCGATCCGCAGGACCCAAATTAGTCCAGATGCAACCACTTTCCAAGTCTCTCCGACCTTCACAAAAAAAGTTATTCAAGAATATCTCTTTCTCCTATGTGCTTTCATCCCTAACCCTAACCCTAACCCTTCCGAAAGTCGGAGAAGCTCAAGGATGGTACCGATCGATGCGCGCTACCCCATTTAGTGGGGGTAGAGCCTACTTGCAAGTCTCTCCGACCTTCACAAAAAAAGTTATTCAAGAATATCTCTTTCTCCTATGTGCTTTCATCCCTAACCCTAACCCTAACCCTTACGAAAGTCGGAGAAGCTCAAGGATGGTACCGATCGATGCGCGCAACCCCATTTAGTGGGGGTAGAGCCTACTTGCAAGTCTCTCCGACCTTCACAAAAAAAGTTATTCAAGAATATCTCCTCAGATTTGGGGGAATTTCGTCGGTCGACCTCTTCCGAAGGTCGTACAAGCTCGGGGATAGTACCAATCGATCCGCAGGACCCAAATTAGTCCAGATGCAACCACTTTCCAAGTCTCTCCGACCTTCACAAAAAAAGTTATTCAAGAATATCTCTTTCTCCTATGTGCTTTCATCCCTAACCCTAACCCTAACCCTTCCGAAAGTCGGAGAAGCTCAAGGATGGTACCGATCGATGCGCGCTACCCCATTTAGTGGGGGTAGAGCCTACTTGCAAGTCTCTCCGACCTTCACAAAAAAAGTTATTCAAGAATATCTCTTTCTCCTATGTGCTTTCATCCCTAACCCTAACCCTAACCCTTCCGAAAGTCGGAGAAGCTCAAGGATGGTACCGATCGATGCGCGCTACCCCATTTAGTGGGGGTAGAGCCTACTTGCAAGTCTCTCCGACCTTCACAAAAAAAGTTATTCAAGAATATCTCCTCAGATTTGGGGGAATTTCGTCGGTCGACCTCTTCCGAAGGTCGTACAAGCTCGGGGATGGTACCAATCGATCCGCAGGACCCAAATTAGTCCAGATGCAACCACTTTCCAAGTCTCTCCGACCTTCACAAAAAAAGTTATTCAAGAATATCTCTTTCTCCTATGTGCTTTCATCCCTAACCCTAACCCTAACCCTTCCGAAAGTCGGAGAAGCTCAAGGATGGTACCGATCGATGCGCGCTACCCCATTTAGTGGGGGTACAGCCTACTTGCAAGTCTCTCCGACCTTCAAAAAAAAGTTATTCAAGAATATCTCTTTCTCCTATGTGCTTTCATCCCTAACCCTAACCCTAACCCTTCCGAAAGTCGGAGAAGCTCAAGGATGGTACCGATCGATGCGCGCAACCCCATTTAGTGGGGGTAGAGCCTACTTGCAAGTCTCTCCGACCTTCACAAAAAAAGTTATTCAAGAATATCTCCTCAGATTTGGGGGAATTTCGTCGGTCGACCTCTTCCGAAGGTCGTACAAGCTCGGGGATGGTACCAATCGATCCGCAGGACCCAAATTAGTCCAGATGCAACCACTTTCCAAGTCTCTCCGACCTTCACAAAAAAAGTTATTCAAGAATATCTCTTTCTCCTATGTGCTTTCATCCCTAACCCTAACCCTTCCGAAAGTCGGAGAAGCTCAAGGATGGTACCGATCGATGCGCGCTACCCCATTTAGTGGGGGTAGAGCCTACTTGCAAGTCTCTCCGACCTTCACAAAAAAAGTTATTCAAGAATATCTCTTTCTCCTATGTGCTTTCATCCCTAACCCTAACCCTAACCCTTCCGAAAGTCGGAGAAGCTCAAGGATGGTACTGATCGATGCGCGCAACCCCATTTAGTGGGGGTAGAGCCTACTTGCAAGTCTCTCCGACCTTCACAAAAAAAGTTATTCAAGAATATCTCCTCAGATTTGGGGGAATTTCGTCGGTCGACCTCTTCCGAAGGTCGTACAAGCTCGGGGATGGTACCAATCGATCCGCAGGACCCAAATTAGTCCAGATGCAACCACTTTCCAAGTCTCTCCGACCTTCACAAAAAAAGTTATTCAAGAATATCTCTTTCTCCTATGTGCTTTCATCCCTAACCCTAACCCTAACCCTTCCGAAAGTCGGAGAAGCTCAAGGATGGTACCGATCGATGCGCGCTACCCCATTTAGTGGGGGTAGAGCCTACTTGCAAGTCTCTCCGACCTTCACAAAAAAAGTTATTCAAGAATATCTCTTTCTCCTATGTGCTTTCATCCCTAACCCTAACCCTAACCCTTCCGAAAGTCGGAGAAGCTCAAGGATGGTACCGATCGATGCGCGTTACCCCATTTAGTGGGGGTAGAGCCTACTTGCAAGTCTCTCCGACCTTCACAAAAAAAGTTATTCAAGAATATCTCTTTCTCCTATGTGCTTTCATCCCTAACCCTAACCCTAACCCTTCCGAAAGTCGGAGAAGCTCAAGGATGGTACCGATCGATGCGCGCTACCCCATTTAGTGGGAGTAGAGCCTACTTGCAAGTCTCTCCGACCTTCACAAAAAAAGTTATTCAAGAATATCTCTTTCTCCTATGTGCTTTCATCCCTAACCCTAACCCTAACCCTTCCGAAAGTCGGAGAAGCTCAAGGATGGTACTGATCGATGCGCGCAACCCCATTTAGTGGGGGTAGAGCCTACTTGCAAGTCTCTCCGACCTTCACAAAAAAAGTTATTCAAGAATATCTCCTCAGATTTGGGGGAATTTCGTCGGTCGACCTCTTCCGAAGGTCGTACAAGCTCGGGGATGGTACCAATCGATCCGCAGGACCCAAATTAGTCCAGATGCAACCACTTTCCAAGTCTCTCCGACCTTCACAAAAAAAGTTATTCAAGAATATCTCTTTCTCCTATGTGCTTTCATCCCTAACCCTAACCCTAACCCTTCCGAAAGTCGGAGAAGCTCAAGGATGGTACCGATCGATGCGCGCTACCCCATTTAGTGGGGGTAAAGCCTACTTGCAAGTCTCTCCGACCTTCACAAAAAAAGTTATTCAAGAATATCTCTTTCTCCTATGTGCTTTCATCCCTAACCCTAACCCTAACCCTTCCGAAAGTCGGAGAAGCTCAAGGATGGTACCGATCGATGCGCGCTACCCCATTTAGTGGGGGTAGAGCCTACTTGCAAGTCTCTCCGACCTTCACAAAAAAAGTTATTCAAGAATATCTCTTTCTCCTATGTGCTTTCATCCCTAACCCTAACCCTAACCCTTCCGAAAGTCGGAGAAGCTCAAGGATGGTACCGATCGATGCGCGTTACCCCATTTAGTGGGGGTAGAGCCTACTTGCAAGTCTCTCCGACCTTCACAAAAAAAGTTATTCAAGAATATCTCTTTCTCCTATGTGCTTTCATCCCTAACCCTAACCCTAACCCTTCCGAAAGTCGGAGAAGCTCAAGGATGGTACCGATCGATGCGCGCTACCCCATTTAGTGGGAGTAGAGCCTACTTGCAAGTCTCTCCGACCTTCACAAAAAAAGTTATTCAAGAATATCTCTTTCTCCTATGTGCTTTCATCCCTAACCCTAACCCTAACCCTTCCGAAAGTCGGAGAAGCTCAAGGATGGTACTGATCGATGCGCGCAACCCCATTTAGTGGGGGTAGAGCCTACTTGCAAGTCTCTCCGACCTTCACAAAAAAAGTTATTCAAGAATATCTCCTCAGATTTGGGGGAATTTCGTCGGTCGACCTCTTCCGAAGGTCGTACAAGCTCGGGGATGGTACCAATCGATCCGCAGGACCCAAATTAGTCCAGATGCAACCACTTTCCAAGTCTCTCCGACCTTCACAAAAAAAGTTATTCAAGAATATCTCTTTCTCCTATGTGCTTTCATCCCTAACCCTAACCCTAACCCTTCCGAAAGTCGGAGAAGCTCAAGGATGGTACCGATCGATGCGCGCTACCCCATTTAGTGGGGGTAAAGCCTACTTGCAAGTCTCTCCGACCTTCACAAAAAAAGTTATTCAAGAATATCTCTTTCTCCTATGTGCTTTCATCCCTAACCCTAACCCTAACCCTTACGAAAGTCGGAGAAGCTCAAGGATGGTACCGATCGATGCGCGCAACCCCATTTAGTGGGGGTAGAGCCTACTTGCAAGTCTCTCCGACCTTCACAAAAAAAGTTATTCAAGAATATCTCTTTCTCCTATGTGCTTTCATCCCTAACCCTAACCCTAACCCTTCCGAAAGTCGGAGAAGCTCAAGGATGGTACCGATCGATGCGCGCTACCCCATTTAGTGGGGGTAGAGCCTACTTGCAAGTCTCTCCGACCTTCACAAAAAAAGTTATTCAAGAATATCTCCTCAGATTTGGGGGAATTTCGTCGGTCGACCTCTTCCGAAGGTCGTACAAGCTCGGGGATGGTACCAATCGATCCGCAGGACCCAAATTAGTCCAGATGCAACCACTTTCCAAGTCTCTCCGACCTTCACAAAAAAAGTTATTCAAGAATATCTCTTTCTCCTATGTGCTTTCATCCCTAACCCTAACCCTAACCCTTCCGAAAGTCGGAGAAGCTCAAGGATGGTACCGATCGATGCGCGCTACCCCATTTAGTGGGGGTAGAGCCTACTTGCAAGTCTCTCCGACCTTCACAAAAAAAGTTATTCAAGAATATCTCTTTCTCCTATGTGCTTTCATCCCTAACCCTAACCCTAACCCTTCCGAAAGTCGGAGAAGCTCAAGGATGGTACCGATCGATGCGCGTTACCCCATTTAGTGGGGGTAGAGCCTACTTGCAAGTCTCTCCGACCTTCACAAAAAAAGTTATTCAAGAATATCTCTTTCTCCTATGTGCTTTCATCCCTAACCCTAACCCTAACCCTTCCGAAAGTCGGAGAAGCTCAAGGATGGTACCGATCGATGCGCGCTACCCCATTTAGTGGGAGTAGAGCCTACTTGCAAGTCTCTCCGACCTTCACAAAAAAAGTTATTCAAGAATATCTCTTTCTCCTATGTGCTTTCATCCCTAACCCTAACCCTAACCCTTCCGAAAGTCGGAGAAGCTCAAGGATGGTACTGATCGATGCGCGCAACCCCATTTAGTGGGGGTAGAGCCTACTTGCAAGTCTCTCCGACCTTCACAAAAAAAGTTATTCAAGAATATCTCCTCAGATTTGGGGGAATTTCGTCGGTCGACCTCTTCCGAAGGTCGTACAAGCTCGGGGATGGTACCAATCGATCCGCAGGACCCAAATTAGTCCAGATGCAACCACTTTCCAAGTCTCTCCGACCTTCACAAAAAAAGTTATTCAAGAATATCTCTTTCTCCTATGTGCTTTCATCCCTAACCCTAACCCTAACCCTTCCGAAAGTCGGAGAAGCTCAAGGATGGTACCGATCGATGCGCGCTACCCCATTTAGTGGGGGTAAAGCCTACTTGCAAGTCTCTCCGACCTTCACAAAAAAAGTTATTCAAGAATATCTCTTTCTCCTATGTGCTTTCATCCCTAACCCTAACCCTAACCCTTACGAAAGTCGGAGAAGCTCAAGGATGGTACCGATCGATGCGCGCAACCCCATTTAGTGGGGGTAGAGCCTACTTGCAAGTCTCTCCGACCTTCACAAAAAAAGTTATTCAAGAATATCTCTTTCTCCTATGTGCTTTCATCCCTAACCCTAACCCTAACCCTTCCGAAAGTCGGAGAAGCTCAAGGATGGTACCGATCGATGCGCGCTACCCCATTTAGTGGGGGTAGAGCCTACTTGCAAGTCTCTCCGACCTTCACAAAAAAAGTTATTCAAGAATATCTCCTCAGATTTGGGGGAATTTCGTCGGTCGACCTCTTCCGAAGGTCGTACAAGCTCGGGGATGGTACCAATCGATCCGCAGGACCCAAATTAGTCCAGATGCAACCACTTTCCAAGTCTCTCCGACCTTCACAAAAAAAGTTATTCAAGAATATCTCTTTCTCCTATGTGCTTTCATCCCTAACCCTAACCCTAACCCTTCCGAAAGTCGGAGAAGCTCAAGGATGGTACCGATCGATGCGCGCTACCCCATTTAGTGGGGGTACAGCCTACTTGCAAGTCTCTCCGACCTTCAAAAAAAAGTTATTCAAGAATATCTCTTTCTCCTATGTGCTTTCATCCCTAACCCTAACCCTAACCCTTCCGAAAGTCGGAGAAGCTCAAGGATGGTACCGATCGATGCGCGCAACCCCATTTAGTGGGGGTAGAGCCTACTTGCAAGTCTCTCCGACCTTCACAAAAAAAGTTATTCAAGAATATCTCCTCAGATTTGGGGGAATTTCGTCGGTCGACCTCTTCCGAAGGTCGTACAAGCTCGGGGATGGTACCAATCGATCTGCAGGACCCAAATTAGTCCAGATGCAACCACTTTCCAAGTCTCTCCGACCTTCACAAAAAAAGTTATTCAAGAATATCTCTTTCTCCTATGTGCTTTCATCCCTAACCCTAACCCTTCCGAAAGTCGGAGAAGCTCAAGGATGGTACCGATCGATGCGCGCTACCCCATTTAGTGGGGGTAGAGCCTACTTGCAAGTCTCTCCGACCTTCACAAAAAAAGTTATTCAAGAATATCTCTTTCTCCTATGTGCTTTCATCCCTAACCCTAACCCTAACCCTTCCGAAAGTCGGAGAAGCTCAAGGATGGTACTGATCGATGCGCGCAACCCCATTTAGTGGGGGTAGAGCCTACTTGCAAGTCTCTCCGACCTTCACAAAAAAAGTTATTCAAGAATATCTCCTCAGATTTGGGGGAATTTCGTCGGTCGACCTCTTCCGAAGGTCGTACAAGCTCGGGGATGGTACCAATCGATCCGCAGGACCCAAATTAGTCCAGATGCAACCACTTTCCAAGTCTCTCCGACCTTCACAAAAAAAGTTATTCAAGAATATCTCTTTCTCCTATGTGCTTTCATCCCTAACCCTAACCCTAACCCTTCCGAAAGTCGGAGAAGCTCAAGGATGGTACCGATCGATGCGCGCTACCCCATTTAGTGGGGGTAGAGCCTACTTGCAAGTCTCTCCGACCTTCACAAAAAAAGTTATTCAAGAATATCTCTTTCTCCTATGTGCTTTCATCCCTAACCCTAACCCTAACCCTTCCGAAAGTCGGAGAAGCTCAAGGATGGTACCGATCGATGCGCGTTACCCCATTTAGTGGGGGTAGAGCCTACTTGCAAGTCTCTCCGACCTTCACAAAAAAAGTTATTCAAGAATATCTCTTTCTCCTATGTGCTTTCATCCCTAACCCTAACCCTAACCCTTCCGAAAGTCGGAGAAGCTCAAGGATGGTACCGATCGATGCAAGCTACCCCATTTAGTGGGAGTAGAGCCTACTTGCAAGTCTCTCCGACCTTCACAAAAAAAGTTATTCAAGAATATCTCTTTCTCCTATGTGCTTTCATCCCTAACCCTAACCCTAACCCTTCCGAAAGTCGGAGAAGCTCAAGGATGGTACTGATCGATGCGCGCAACCCCATTTAGTGGGGGTAGAGCCTACTTGCAAGTCTCTCCGACCTTCACAAAAAAAGTTATTCAAGAATATCTCCTCAGATTTGGGGGAATTTCGTCGGTCGACCTCTTCCGAAGGTCGTACAAGCTCGGGGATGGTACCAATCGATCCGCAGGACCCAAATTAGTCCAGATGCAACCACTTTCCAAGTCTCTCCGACCTTCACAAAAAAAGTTATTCAAGAATATCTCTTTCTCCTATGTGCTTTCATCCCTAACCCTAACCCTAACCCTTCCGAAAGTCGGAGAAGCTCAAGGATGGTACCGATCGATGCGCGCTACCCCATTTAGTGGGGGTAAAGCCTACTTGCAAGTCTCTCCGACCTTCACAAAAAAAGTTATTCAAGAATATCTCTTTCTCCTATGTGCTTTCATCCCTAACCCTAACCCTAACCCTTCCGAAAGTCGGAGAAGCTCAAGGATGGTACCGATCGATGCGCGCAACCCCATTTAGTGGGGGTAGAGCCTACTTGCAAGTCTCTCCGACCTTCACAAAAAAAGTTATTCAAGAATATCTCCTCAGATTTGGGGGAATTTCGTCGGTCGACCTCTTCCGAAGGTCGTACAAGCTCGGGGATGGTACCAATCGATCCGCAGGACCCAAATTAGTCCAGATGCAACCACTTTCCAAGTCTCTCCGACCTTCACAAAAAAAGTTATTCAAGAATATCTCTTTCTCCTATGTGCTTTCATCCCTAACCCTAACCCTAACCCTTCCGAAAGTCGGAGAAGCTCAAGGATGGTACCGATCGATGCGCGCTACCCCATTTAGTGGGGGTAGAGCCTACTTGCAAGTCTCTCCGACCTTCACAAAAAAAGTTATTCAAGAATATCTCTTTCTCCTATGTGCTTTCATCCCTAACCCTAACCCTAACCCTTCCGAAAGTCGGAGAAGCTCAAGGATGGTACCGATCGATGCGCGCTACCCCATTTAGTGGGGGTAGAGCCTACTTGCAAGTCTCTCCGACCTTCACAAAAAAAGTTATTCAAGAATATCTCCTCAGATTTGGGGGAATTTCGTCGGTCGACCTCTTCCGAAGGTCGTACAAGCTCGGGGATGGTACCAATCGATCCGCAGGACCCAAATTAGTCCAGATGCAACCACTTTCCAAGTCTCTCCGACCTTCACAAAAAAAGTTATTCAAGAATATCTCTTTCTCCTATGTGCTTTCATCCCTAACCCTAACCCTAACCCTTCCGAAAGTCGGAGAAGCTCAAGGATGGTACCGATCGATGCGCGCTACCCCATTTAGTGGGGGTACAGCCTACTTGCAAGTCTCTCCGACCTTCAAAAAAAAGTTATTCAAGAATATCTCTTTCTCCTATGTGCTTTCATCCCTAACCCTAACCCTAACCCTTCCGAAAGTCGGAGAAGCTCAAGGATGGTACCGATCGATGCGCGCAACCCCATTTAGTGGGGGTAGAGCCTACTTGCAAGTCTCTCCGACCTTCACAAAAAAAGTTATTCAAGAATATCTCCTCAGATTTGGGGGAATTTCGTCGGTCGACCTCTTCCGAAGGTCGTACAAGCTCGGGGATGGTACCAATCGATCCGCAGGACCCAAATTAGTCCAGATGCAACCACTTTCCAAGTCTCTCCGACCTTCACAAAAAAAGTTATTCAAGAATATCTCTTTCTCCTATGTGCTTTCATCCCTAACCCTAACCCTAACCCTTCCGAAAGTCGGAGAAGCTCAAGGATGGTACCGATCGATGCGCGCTACCCCATTTAGTGGGGGTAGAGCCTACTTGCAAGTCTCTCCGACCTTCACAAAAAAAGTTATTCAAGAATATCTCTTTCTCCTATGTGCTTTCATCCCTAACCCTAACCCTAACCCTTCCGAAAGTCGGAGAAGCTCAAGGATGGTACCGATCGATGCGCGCAACCCCATTTAGTGGGGGTAGAGCCTACTTGCAAGTCTCTCCGACCTTCACAAAAAAAGTTATTCAAGAATATCTCCTCAGATTTGGGGGAATTTCGTCGGTCGACCTCTTCCGAAGGTCGTACAAGCTCGGGGATGGTACCAATCGATCCGCAGGACCCAAATTAGTCCAGATGCAACCACTTTCCAAGTCTCTCCGACCTTCACAAAAAAAGTTATTCAAGAATATCTCTTTCTCCTATGTGCTTTCATCCCTAACCCTAACCCTAACCCTTCCGAAAGTCGGAGAAGCTCAAGGATGGTACCGATCGATGCGCGCAACCCCATTTAGTGGGGGTAGAGCCTACTTGCAAGTCTCTCCGACCTTCACAAAAAAAGTTATTCAAGAATATCTCCTCAGATTTGGGGGAATTTCGTCGGTCGACCTCTTCCGAAGGTCGTACAAGCTCGGGGATGGTACCAATCGATCCGCAGGACCCAAATTAGTCCAGATGCAACCACTTTCCAAGTCTCTCCGACCTTCACAAAAAAAGTTATTCAAGAATATCTCTTTCTCCTATGTGCTTTCATCCCTAACCCTAACCCTAACCCTTCCGAAAGTCGGAGAAGCTCAAGGATGGTACCGATCGATGCGCGCTACCCCATTTAGTGGGGGTAGAGCCTACTTGCAAGTCTCTCCGACCTTCACAAAAAAAGTTATTCAAGAATATCTCTTTCTCCTATGTGCTTTCATCCCTAACCCTAACCCTAACCCTTCCGAAAGTCGGAGAAGCTCAAGGATGGTACCGATCGATGCGCGCTACCCCATTTAGTGGGGGTAGAGCCTACTTGCAAGTCTCTCCGACCTTCACAAAAAAAGTTATTCAAGAATATCTCCTCAGATTTGGGGGAATTTCGTCGGTCGACCTCTTCCGAAGGTCGTACAAGCTCGGGGATGGTACCAATCGATCCGCAGGACCCAAATTAGTCCAGATGCAACCACTTTCCAAGTCTCTCCGACCTTCACAAAAAAAGTTATTCAAGAATATCTCTTTCTCCTATGTGCTTTCATCCCTAACCCTAACCCTAACCCTTCCGAAAGTCGGAGAAGCTCAAGGATGGTACCGATCGATGCGCGCTACCCCATTTAGTGGGGGTACAGCCTACTTGCAAGTCTCTCCGACCTTCAAAAAAAAGTTATTCAAGAATATCTCTTTCTCCTATGTGCTTTCATCCCTAACCCTAACCCTAACCCTTCCGAAAGTCGGAGAAGCTCAAGGATGGTACCGATCGATGCGCGCAACCCCATTTAGTGGGGGTAGAGCCTACTTGCAAGTCTCTCCGACCTTCACAAAAAAAGTTATTCAAGAATATCTCCTCAGATTTGGGGGAATTTCGTCGGTCGACCTCTTCCGAAGGTCGTACAAGCTCGGGGATGGTACCAATCGATCCGCAGGACCCAAATTAGTCCAGATGCAACCACTTTCCAAGTCTCTCCGACCTTCACAAAAAAAGTTATTCAAGAATATCTCTTTCTCCTATGTGCTTTCATCCCTAACCCTAACCCTAACCCTTCCGAAAGTCGGAGAAGCTCAAGGATGGTACCGATCGATGCGCGCTACCCCATTTAGTGGGGGTAGAGCCTACTTGCAAGTCTCTCCGACCTTCACAAAAAAAGTTATTCAAGAATATCTCCTCAGATTTGGGGGAATTTCGTCGGTCGACCTCTTCCGAAGGTCGTACAAGCTCGGGGATGGTACCAATCGATCCGCAGGACCCAAATTAGTCCAGATGCAACCACTTTCCAAGTCTCTCCGACCTTCACAAAAAAAGTTATTCAAGAATATCTCTTTCTCCTATGTGCTTTCATCCCTAACCCTAACCCTAACCCTTCCGAAAGTCGGAGAAGCTCAAGGATGGTACCGATCGATGCGCGCTACCCCATTTAGTGGGGGTAGAGCCTACTTGCAAGTCTCTCCGACCTTCACAAAAAAAGTTATTCAAGAATATCTCTTTCTCCTATGTGCTTTCATCCCTAACCCTAACCCTAACCCTTCCGAAAGTCGGAGAAGCTCAAGGATGGTACCGATCGATGCGCGCTACCCCATTTAGTGGGGGTAGAGCCTACTTGCAAGTCTCTCCGACCTTCACAAAAAAAGTTATTCAAGAATATCTCTTTCTCCTATGTGCTTTCATCCCTAACCCTAACCCTAACCCTTCCGAAAGTCGGAGAAGCTCAAGGATGGTACCGATCGATGCGCGCTACCCCATTTAGTGGGGGTAGAGCCTACTTGCAAGTCTCTCCGACCTTCACAAAAAAAGTTATTCAAGAATATCTCTTTCTCCTATGTGCTTTCATCCCTAACCCTAACCCTAACCCTTCCGAAAGTCGGAGAAGCTCAAGGATGGTACTGATCGATGCGCGCAACCCCATTTAGTGGGGGTAGAGCCTACTTGCAAGTCTCTCCGACCTTCACAAAAAAAGTTATTCAAGAATATCTCCTCAGATTTGGGGGAATTTCGTCGGTCGACCTCTTCCGAAGGTCGTACAAGCTCGGGGATGGTACCAATCGATCCGCAGGACCCAAATTAGTCCAGATGCAACCACTTTCCAAGTCTCTCCGACCTTCACAAAAAAAGTTATTCAAGAATATCTCTTTCTCCTATGTGCTTTCATCCCTAACCCTAACCCTAACCCTTCCGAAAGTCGGAGAAGCTCAAGGATAGTACCGATCGATGCGCGCTACCCCATTTAGTGGGGGTAGAGCCTACTTGCAAGTCTCTCCGACCTTCACAAAAAAAGTTATTCAAGAATATCTCTTTCTCCTATGTGCTTTCATCCCTAACCCTAACCCTAACCCTTCCGAAAGTCGGAGAAGCTCAAGGATGGTACCGATCGATGCGCGCAACCCCATTTAGTGGGGGTAGAGCCTACTTGCAAGTCTCTCCGACCTTCACAAAAAAAGTTATTCAAGAATATCTCCTCAGATTTGGGGGAATTTCGTCGGTCGACCTCTTCCGAAGGTCGTACAAGCTCGGGGATGGTACCAATCGATCCGCAGAACCCAAATTAGTCCAGATGCAACCACTTTCCAAGTCTCTCCGACCTTCACAAAAAAAGTTATTCAAGAATATCTCTTTCTCCTATGTGCTTTCATCCCTAACCCTAACCCTAACCCTTCCGAAAGTCGGAGAAGCTCAAGGATGGTACCGATCGATGCGCGCTACCCCATTTAGTGGGGGTAGAGCCTACTTGCAAGTCTCTCCGACCTTCACAAAAAAAGTTATTCAAGAATATCTCCTCAGATTTGGGGGAATTTCGTCGGTCGACCTCTTCCGAAGGTCGTACAAGCTCGGGGATGGTACCAATCGATCCGCAGGACCCAAATTAGTCCAGATGCAACCACTTTCCAAGTCTCTCCGACCTTCACAAAAAAAGTTATTCAAGAATATCTCTTTCTCCTATGTGCTTTCATCCCTAACCCTAACCCTAACCCTTCCGAAAGTCGGAGAAGCTCAAGGATGGTACCGATCGATGCGCGCTACCCTATTTAGTGGGGGTAGAGCCTACTTGCAAGTCTCTCCGACCTTCACAAAAAAAGTTATTCAAGAATATCTCTTTCTCCTATGTGCTTTCATCCCTAACCCTAACCCTAACCCTTCCGAAAGTCGGAGAAGCTCAAGGATGGTACCGATCGATGCGCGCTACCCCATTTAGTGGGGGTAGAGCCTACTTGCAAGTCTCTCCGACCTTCACAAAAAAAGTTATTCAAGAATATCTCTTTCTCCTATGTGCTTTCATCCCTAACCCTAACCCTAACCCTTCCGAAAGTCGGAGAAGCTCAAGGATGGTACTGATCGATGCGCGCAACCCCATTTAGTGGGGGTAGAGCCTACTTGCAAGTCTCTCCGACCTTCACAAAAAAAGTTATTCAAGAATATCTCCTCAGATTTGGGGGAATTTCGTCGGTCGACCTCTTCCGAAGGTCGTACAAGCTCGGGGATGGTACCAATCGATCCGCAGGACCCAAATTAGTCCAGATGCAACCACTTTCCAAGTCTCTCCGACCTTCACAAAAAAAGTTATTCAAGAATATCTCTTTCTCCTATGTGCTTTCATCCCTAACCCTAACCCTAACCCTTCCGAAAGTCGGAGAAGCTCAAGGATGGTACCGATCGATGCGCGCTACCCCATTTAGTGGGGGTAGAGCCTACTTGCAAGTCTCTCCGACCTTCACAAAAAAAGTTATTCAAGAATATCTCTTTCTCCTATGTGCTTTCATCCCTAACCCTAACCCTAACCCTTCCGAAAGTCGGAGAAGCTCAAGGATGGTACCGATCGATGTGCGTTACCCCATTTAGTGGGGGTAGAGCCTACTTGCAAGTCTCTCCGACCTTCACAAAAAAAGTTATTCAAGAATATCTCTTTCTCCTATGTGCTTTCATCCCTAACCCTAACCCTAACCCTTCCGAAAGTCGGAGAAGCTCAAGGATGGTACCGATCGATGCGCGCTACCCCATTTAGTGGGAGTAGAGCCTACTTGCAAGTCTCTCCGACCTTCACAAAAAAAGTTATTCAAGAATATCTCTTTCTCCTATGTGCTTTCATCCCTAACCCTAACCCTAACCCTTCCGAAAGTCGGAGAAGCTCAAGGATGGTACTGATCGATGCGCGCAACCCCATTTAGTGGGGGTAGAGCCTACTTGCAAGTCTCTCCGACCTTCACAAAAAAAGTTATTCAAGAATATCTCCTCAGATTTGGGGGAATTTCGTCGGTCGACCTCTTCCGAAGGTCGTACAAGCTCGGGGATGGTACCAATCGATCCGCAGGACCCAAATTAGTCCAGATGCAACCACTTTCCAAGTCTCTCCGACCTTCACAAAAAAAGTTATTCAAGAATATCTCTTTCTCCTATGTGCTTTCATCCCTAACCCTAACCCTAACCCTTCCGAAAGTCGGAGAAGCTCAAGGATGGTACCGATCGATGCGCGCTACCCCATTTAGTGGGGGTAGAGCCTACTTGCAAGTCTCTCCGACCTTCACAAAAAAAGTTATTCAAGAATATCTCTTTCTCCTATGTGCTTTCATCCCTAACCCTAACCCTAACCCTTACGAAAGTCGGAGAAGCTCAAGGATGGTACCGATCGATGCGCGCAACCCCATTTAGTGGGGGTAGAGCCTACTTGCAAGTCTCTCCGACCTTCACAAAAAAAGTTATTCAAGAATATCTCCTCAGATTTGGGGGAATTTCGTCGGTCGACCTCTTCCGAAGGTCGTACAAGCTCGGGGATGGTACCAATCGATCCGCAGAACCCAAATTAGTCCAGATGCAACCACTTTCCAAGTCTCTCCGACCTTCACAAAAAAAGTTATTCAAGAATATCTCTTTCTCCTATGTGCTTTCATCCCTAACCCTAACCCTAACCCTTCCGAAAGTCGGAGAAGCTCAAGGATGGTACCGATCGATGCGCGCTACCCCATTTAGTGGGGGTAGAGCCTACTTGCAAGTCTCTCCGACCTTCACAAAAAAAGTTATTCAAGAATATCTCCTCAGATTTGGGGGAATTTCGTCGGTCGACCTCTTCCGAAGGTCGTACAAGCTCGGGGATGGTACCAATCGATCCGCAGGACCCAAATTAGTCCAGATGCAACCACTTTCCAAGTCTCTCCGACCTTCACAAAAAAAGTTATTCAAGAATATCTCTTTCTCCTATGTGCTTTCATCCCTAACCCTAACCCTAACCCTTCCGAAAGTCGGAGAAGCTCAAGGATGGTACCGATCGATGCGCGCTACCCCATTTAGTGGGGGTAGAGCCTACTTGCAAGTCTCTCCGACCTTCACAAAAAAAGTTATTCAAGAATATCTCTTTCTCCTATGTGCTTTCATCCCTAACCCTAACCCTAACCCTTCCGAAAGTCGGAGAAGCTCAAGGATGGTACCGATCGATGCGCGCTACCCCATTTAGTGGGGGTAGAGCCTACTTGCAAGTCTCTCCGACCTTCACAAAAAAAGTTATTCAAGAATATCTCTTTCTCCTATGTGCTTTCATCCCTAACCCTAACCCTAACCCTTCCGAAAGTCGGAGAAGCTCAAGGATGGTACCGATCGATGCGCGCTACCCCATTTAGTGGGGGTAGAGCCTACTTGCAAGTCTCTCCGACCTTCACAAAAAAAGTTATTCAAGAATATCTCTTTCTCCTATGTGCTTTCATCCCTAACCCTAACCCTAACCCTTCCGAAAGTCGGAGAAGCTCAAGGATGGTACTGATCGATGCGCGCAACCCCATTTAGTGGGGGTAGAGCCTACTTGCAAGTCTCTCCGACCTTCACAAAAAAAGTTATTCAAGAATATCTCCTCAGATTTGGGGGAATTTCGTCGGTCGACCTCTTCCGAAGGTTGTACAAGCTCGGGGATGGTACCAATCGATCCGCAGGACCCAAATTAGTCCAGATGCAACCACTTTCCAAGTCTCTCCGACCTTCACAAAAAAAGTTATTCAAGAATATCTCTTTCTCCTATGTGCTTTCATCCCTAACCCTAACCCTAACCCTTCCGAAAGTCGGAGAAGCTCAAGGATGGTACCGATCGATGCGCGCTACCCCATTTAGTGGGGGTAGAGCCTACTTGCAAGTCTCTCCGACCTTCACAAAAAAAGTTATTCAAGAATATCTCTTTCTCCTATGTGCTTTCATCCCTAACCCTAACCCTAACCCTTCCGAAAGTCGGAGAAGCTCAAGGATGGTACCGATCGATGCGCGCTACCCCATTTAGTGGGGGTAGAGCCTACTTGCAAGTCTCTCCGACCTTCACAAAAAAAGTTATTCAAGAATATCTCCTCAGATTTGGGGGAATTTCGTCGGTCGACCTCTTCCGAAGGTCGTACAAGCTCGGGGATGGTACCAATCGATCCGCAGGACCCAAATTAGTCCAGATGCAACCACTTTCCAAGTCTCTCCGACCTTCACAAAAAAAGTTATTCAAGAATATCTCATTCTCCTATGTGCTTTCATCCCTAACCCTAACCCTAACCCTTCCGAAAGTCGGAAAAGCTCAAGGATGGTACCGATCGATGCGCGCTACCCCATTTAGTGGGGGTAGAGCCTACTTGCAAGTCTCTCCGACCTTCACAAAAAAAGTTATTCAAGAATATCTCTTTCTCCTATGTGCTTTCATCCCTAACCCTAACCCTAACCCTTCCGAAAGTCGGAGAAGCTCAAGGATGGTACCGATCGATGCGCGCTACCCCATTTAGTGGGGGTAGAGCCTACTTGCAAGTCTCTCCGACCTTCACAAAAAAAGTTATTCAAGAATATCTCTTTCTCCTATGTGCTTTCATCCCTAACCCTAACCCTAACCCTTCCGAAAGTCGGAGAAGCTCAAGGATGGTACCGATCGATGCGCGCTACCCCATTTAGTGGGGGTAGAGCCTACTTGCAAGTCTCTCCGACCTTCACAAAAAAAGTTATTCAAGAATATCTCTTTCTCCTATGTGCTTTCATCCCTAACCCTAACCCTAACCCTTCCGAAAGTCGGAGAAGCTCAAGGATGGTACCGATCGATGCGCGCTACCCCATTTAGTGGGGGTAGAGCCTACTTGCAAGTCTCTCCGACCTTCACAAAAAAAGTTATTCAAGAATATCTCTTTCTCCTATGTGCTTTCATCCCTAACCCTAACCCTAACCCTTCCGAAAGTCGGAGAAGCTCAAGGATGGTACCGATCGATGCGCGCTACCCCATTTAGTGGGGGTAGAGCCTACTTGCAAGTCTCTCCGACCTTCACAAAAAAAGTTATTCAAGAATATCTCCTCAGATTTGGGGGAATTTCGTCGGTCGACCTCTTCCGA
This sequence comes from Limanda limanda, assembly GCF_963576545.1. Classification (NCBI taxonomy): domain Eukaryota; kingdom Metazoa; phylum Chordata; class Actinopteri; order Pleuronectiformes; family Pleuronectidae; genus Limanda; species Limanda limanda. The sequence continues at coordinate 31,490 of NW_026870663.1, read as the reverse complement.
AGGTCGTACAAGCTCGGGGATGGTACCAATCGATCCGCAGGACCCAAATTAGTCCAGATGCAACCACTTTCCAAGTCTCTCCGACCTTCACAAAAAAAGTTATTCAAGAATATCTCTTTCTCCTATGTGCTTTCATCCCTAACCCTAACCCTAACCCTTCCGAAAGTCGGAGAAGCTCAAGGATGGTACCGATCGATGCGCGCTACCCCATTTAGTGGGGGTAGAGCCTACTTGCAAGTCTCTCCGACCTTCACAAAAAAAGTTATTCAAGAATATCTCTTTCTCCTATGTGCTTTCATCCCTAACCCTAACCCTAACCCTTCCGAAAGTCGGAGAAGCTCAAGGATGGTACCGATCGATGCGCGCTACCCCATTTAGTGGGGGTAGAGCCTACTTGCAAGTCTCTCCGACCTTCACAAAAAAAGTTATTCAAGAATATCTCTTTCTCCTATGTGCTTTCATCCCTAACCCTAACCCTAACCCTTCCGAAAGTCGGAGAAGCTCAAGGATGGTACTGATCGATGCGCGCAACCCCATTTAGTGGGGGTAGAGCCTACTTGCAAGTCTCTCCGACCTTCACAAAAAAAGTTATTCAAGAATATCTCCTCAGATTTGGGGGAATTTCGTCGGTCGACCTCTTCCGAAGGTCGTACAAGCTCGGGGATGGTACCAATCGATCCGCAGGACCCAAATTAGTCCAGATGCAACCACTTTCCAAGTCTCTCCGACCTTCACAAAAAAAGTTATTCAAGAATATCTCTTTCTCCTATGTGCTTTCATCCCTAACCCTAACCCTAACCCTTCCGAAAGTCGGAGAAGCTCAAGGATGGTACCGATCGATGCGCGCTACCCCATTTAGTGGGGGTAGAGCCTACTTGCAAGTCTCTCCGACCTTCACAAAAAAAGTTATTCAAGAATATCTCTTTCTCCTATGTGCTTTCATCCCTAACCCTAACCCTAACCCTTCCGAAAGTCGGAGAAGCTCAAGGATGGTACCGATCGATGCGCGCTACCCCATTTAGTGGGGGTAGAGCCTACTTGCAAGTCTCTCCGACCTTCACAAAAAAAGTTATTCAAGAATATCTCTTTCTCCTATGTGCTTTCATCCCTAACCCTAACCCTAACCCTTCCGAAAGTCGGAGAAGCTCAAGGATGGTACCGATCGATGTGTGCTACCCCATTTAGTGGGGGTAGAGCCTACTTGCAAGTCTCTCCGACCTTCACAAAAAAAGTTATTCAAGAATATCTCCTCAGATTTGGGGGAATTTCGTCGGTCGACCTCTTCCGAAGGTCGTACAAGCTCGGGGATGGTACCAATCGATCCGCAGGACCCAAATTAGTCCAGATGCAACCACTTTCCAAGTCTCTCCGACCTTCACAAAAAAAGTTATTCAAGAATATCTCTTTCTCCTATGTGCTTTCATCCCTAACCCTAACCCTAACCCTTCCGAAAGTCGGAGAAGCTCAAGGATGGTACCGATCGATGCGCGCTACCCCATTTAGTGGGGGTAAAGCCTACTTGCAAGTCTCTCCGACCTTCACAAAAAAAGTTATTCAAGAATATCTCTTTCTCCTATGTGCTTTCATCCCTAACCCTAACCCTAACCCTTCCGAAAGTCGGAGAAGCTCAAGGATGGTACCGATCGATGCGCGCTACCCCATTTAGTGGGGGTAGAGCCTACTTGCAAGTCTCTCCGACCTTCACAAAAAAAGTTATTCAAGAATATCTCTTTCTCCTATGTGCTTTCATCCCTAACCCTAACCCTAACCCTTCCGAAAGTCGGAGAAGCTCAAGGATGGTACCGATCGATGCGCGCTACCCCATTTAGTGGGGGTAGAGCCTACTTGCAAGTCTCTCCGACCTTCACAAAAAAAGTTATTCAAGAATATCTCCTCAGATTTGGGGGAATTTCGTCGGTCGACCTCTTCCGAAGGTCGTACAAGCTCGGGGATGGTACCAATCGATCCGCAGGACCCAAATTAGTCCAGATGCAACCACTTTCCAAGTCTCTCCGACCTTCACAAAAAAAGTTATTCAAGAATATCTCTTTCTCCTATGTGCTTTCATCCCTAACCCTAACCCTAACCCTTCCGAAAGTCGGAGAAGCTCAAGGATGGTACCGATCGATGCGCGCTACCCCATTTAGTGGGGGTAGAGCCTACTTGCAAGTCTCTCCGACCTTCACAAAAAAAGTTATTCAAGAATATCTCTTTCTCCTATGTGCTTTCATCCCTAACCCTAACCCTTCCGAAAGTCGGAGAAGCTCAAGGATGGTACCGATCGATGCGCGCTACCCCATTTAGTGGGGGTAGAGCCTACTTGCAAGTCTCTCCGACCTTCACAAAAAAAGTTATTCAAGAATATCTCTTTCTCCTATGTGCTTTCATCCCTAACCCTAACCCTAACCCTTCCGAAAGTCGGAGAAGCTCAAGGATGGTACTGATCGATGCGCGCAACCCCATTTAGTGGGGGTAGAGCCTACTTGCAAGTCTCTCCGACCTTCACAAAAAAAGTTATTCAAGAATATCTCCTCAGATTTGGGGGAATTTCGTCGGTCGACCTCTTCCGAAGGTCGTACAAGCTCGGGGATGGTACCAATCGATCCGCAGGACCCAAATTAGTCCAGATGCAACCACTTTCCAAGTCTCTCCGACCTTCACAAAAAAAGTTATTCAAGAATATCTCTTTCTCCTATGTGCTTTCATCCCTAACCCTAACCCTAACCCTTCCGAAAGTCGGAGAAGCTCAAGGATGGTACCGATCGATGCGCGCTACCCCATTTAGTGGGGGTAGAGCCTACTTGCAAGTCTCTCCGACCTTCACAAAAAAAGTTATTCAAGAATATCTCTTTCTCCTATGTGCTTTCATCCCTAACCCTAACCCTAACCCTTCCGAAAGTCGGAGAAGCTCAAGGATGGTACTGATCGATGCGCGCAACCCCATTTAGTGGGGGTAGAGCCTACTTGCAAGTCTCTCCGACCTTCACAAAAAAAGTTATTCAAGAATATCTCCTCAGATTTGGGGGAATTTCGTCGGTCGACCTCTTCCGAAGGTCGTACAAGCTCGGGGATGGTACCAATCGATCCGCAGGACCCAAATTAGTCCAGATGCAACCACTTTCCAAGTCTCTCCGACCTTCACAAAAAAAGTTATTCAAGAATATCTCTTTCTCCTATGTGCTTTCATCCCTAACCCTAACCCTAACCCTTCCGAAAGTCGGAGAAGCTCAAGGATGGTACCGATCGATGCGCGCTACCCCATTTAGTGGGGGTAGAGCCTACTTGCAAGTCTCTCCGACCTTCACAAAAAAAGTTATTCAAGAATATCTCTTTCTCCTATGTGCTTTCATCCCTAACCCTAACCCTAACCCTTCCGAAAGTCGGAGAAGCTCAAGGATGGTACCGATCGATGCGCGCTACCCCATTTAGTGGGGGTAGAGCCTACTTGCAAGTCTCTCCGACCTTCACAAAAAAAGTTATTCAAGAATATCTCTTTCTCCTATGTGCTTTCATCCCTAACCCTAACCCTAACCCTTCCTAAAGTCGGAGAAGCTCAAGGATGGTACCGATCGATGCGCGCTACCCCATTTAGTGGGGGTAGAGCCTACTTGCAAGTTTCTCCGACCTTCACAAAAAAAGTTATTCAAGAATATCTCCTCAGATTTGGGGGAATTTCGTCGGTCGACCTCTTCCGAAGGTCGTACAAGCTCGGGGATGGTACCAATCGATCCGCAGGACCCAAATTAGTCCAGATGCAACCACTTTCCAAGTCTCTCCGACCTTCACAAAAAAAGTTATTCAAGAATATCTCTTTCTCCTATGTGCTTTCATCCCTAACCCTAACCCTTCCGAAAGTCGGAGAAGCTCAAGGATGGTACCGATCGATGCGCGCTACCCCATTTAGTGGGGGTAGAGCCTACTTGCAAGTCTCTCCGACCTTCACAAAAAAAGTTATTCAAGAATATCTCTTTCTCCTATGTGCTTTCATCCCTAACCCTAACCCTTCCGAAAGTCGGAGAAGCTCAAGGATGGTACCGATCGATGCGCGCTACCCCATTTAGTGGGGGTAGAGCCTACTTGCAAGTCTCTCCGACCTTCACAAAAAAAGTTATTCAAGAATATCTCTTTCTCCTATGTGCTTTCATCCCTAACCCTAACCCTAACCCTTCCGAAAGTCGGAGAAGCTCAAGGATGGTACTGATCGATGCGCGCAACCCCATTTAGTGGGGGTAGAGCCTACTTGCAAGTCTCTCCGACCTTCACAAAAAAAGTTATTCAAGAATATCTCCTCAGATTTGGGGGAATTTCGTCGGTCGACCTCTTCCGAAGGTCGTACAAGCTCGGGGATGGTACCAATCGATCCGCAGGACCCAAATTAGTCCAGATGCAACCACTTTCCAAGTCTCTCCGACCTTCACAAAAAAAGTTATTCAAGAATATCTCTTTCTCCTATGTGCTTTCATCCCTAACCCTAACCCTAACCCTTCCGAAAGTCGGAGAAGCTCAAGGATGGTACCGATCGATGCGCGCTACCCCATTTAGTGGGGGTAGAGCCTACTTGCAAGTCTCTCCGACCTTCACAAAAAAAGTTATTCAAGAATATCTCTTTCTCCTATGTGCTTTCATCCCTAACCCTAACCCTAACCCTTCCGAAAGTCGGAGAAGCTCAAGGATGGTACCGATCGATGTGCGTTACCCCATTTAGTGGGGGTAGAGCCTACTTGCAAGTCTCTCCGACCTTCACAAAAAAAGTTATTCAAGAATATCTCTTTCTCCTATGTGCTTTCATCCCTAACCCTAACCCTAACCCTTCCGAAAGTCGGAGAAGCTCAAGGATGGTACCGATCGATGCGCGCTACCCCATTTAGTGGGAGTAGAGCCTACTTGCAAGTCTCTCCGACCTTCACAAAAAAAGTTATTCAAGAATATCTCTTTCTCCTATGTGCTTTCATCCCTAACCCTAACCCTAACCCTTCCGAAAGTCGGAGAAGCTCAAGGATGGTACTGATCGATGCGCGCAACCCCATTTAGTGGGGGTAGAGCCTACTTGCAAGTCTCTCCGACCTTCACAAAAAAAGTTATTCAAGAATATCTCCTCAGATTTGGGGGAATTTCGTCGGTCGACCTCTTCCGAAGGTCGTACAAGCTCGGGGATGGTACCAATCGATCCGCAGGACCCAAATTAGTCCAGATGCAACCACTTTCCAAGTCTCTCCGACCTTCACAAAAAAAGTTATTCAAGAATATCTCTTTCTCCTATGTGCTTTCATCCCTAACCCTAACCCTAACCCTTCCGAAAGTCGGAGAAGCTCAAGGATGGTACCGATCGATGCGCGCTACCCCATTTAGTGGGGGTAGAGCCTACTTGCAAGTCTCTCCGACCTTCACAAAAAAAGTTATTCAAGAATATCTCTTTCTCCTATGTGCTTTCATCCCTAACCCTAACCCTAACCCTTACGAAAGTCGGAGAAGCTCAAGGATGGTACCGATCGATGCGCGCAACCCCATTTAGTGGGGGTAGAGCCTACTTGCAAGTCTCTCCGACCTTCACAAAAAAAGTTATTCAAGAATATCTCCTCAGATTTGGGGGAATTTCGTCGGTCGACCTCTTCCGAAGGTCGTACAAGCTCGGGGATAGTACCAATCGATCCGCAGGACCCAAATTAGTCCAGATGCAACCACTTTCCAAGTCTCTCCGACCTTCACAAAAAAAGTTATTCAAGAATATCTCTTTCTCCTATGTGCTTTCATCCCTAACCCTAACCCTAACCCTTCCGAAAGTCGGAGAAGCTCAAGGATGGTACCGATCGATGCGCGCTACCCCATTTAGTGGGGGTAGAGCCTACTTGCAAGTCTCTCCGACCTTCACAAAAAAAGTTATTCAAGAATATCTCTTTCTCCTATGTGCTTTCATCCCTAACCCTAACCCTAACCCTTCCGAAAGTCGGAGAAGCTCAAGGATGGTACCGATCGATGCGCGCTACCCCATTTAGTGGGGGTAGAGCCTACTTGCAAGTCTCTCCGACCTTCACAAAAAAAGTTATTCAAGAATATCTCCTCAGATTTGGGGGAATTTCGTCGGTCGACCTCTTCCGAAGGTCGTACAAGCTCGGGGATGGTACCAATCGATCCGCAGGACCCAAATTAGTCCAGATGCAACCACTTTCCAAGTCTCTCCGACCTTCACAAAAAAAGTTATTCAAGAATATCTCTTTCTCCTATGTGCTTTCATCCCTAACCCTAACCCTAACCCTTCCGAAAGTCGGAGAAGCTCAAGGATGGTACCGATCGATGCGCGCTACCCCATTTAGTGGGGGTACAGCCTACTTGCAAGTCTCTCCGACCTTCAAAAAAAAGTTATTCAAGAATATCTCTTTCTCCTATGTGCTTTCATCCCTAACCCTAACCCTAACCCTTCCGAAAGTCGGAGAAGCTCAAGGATGGTACCGATCGATGCGCGCAACCCCATTTAGTGGGGGTAGAGCCTACTTGCAAGTCTCTCCGACCTTCACAAAAAAAGTTATTCAAGAATATCTCCTCAGATTTGGGGGAATTTCGTCGGTCGACCTCTTCCGAAGGTCGTACAAGCTCGGGGATGGTACCAATCGATCCGCAGGACCCAAATTAGTCCAGATGCAACCACTTTCCAAGTCTCTCCGACCTTCACAAAAAAAGTTATTCAAGAATATCTCTTTCTCCTATGTGCTTTCATCCCTAACCCTAACCCTTCCGAAAGTCGGAGAAGCTCAAGGATGGTACCGATCGATGCGCGCTACCCCATTTAGTGGGGGTAGAGCCTACTTGCAAGTCTCTCCGACCTTCACAAAAAAAGTTATTCAAGAATATCTCTTTCTCCTATGTGCTTTCATCCCTAACCCTAACCCTAACCCTTCCGAAAGTCGGAGAAGCTCAAGGATGGTACTGATCGATGCGCGCAACCCCATTTAGTGGGGGTAGAGCCTACTTGCAAGTCTCTCCGACCTTCACAAAAAAAGTTATTCAAGAATATCTCCTCAGATTTGGGGGAATTTCGTCGGTCGACCTCTTCCGAAGGTCGTACAAGCTCGGGGATGGTACCAATCGATCCGCAGGACCCAAATTAGTCCAGATGCAACCACTTTCCAAGTCTCTCCGACCTTCACAAAAAAAGTTATTCAAGAATATCTCTTTCTCCTATGTGCTTTCATCCCTAACCCTAACCCTAACCCTTCCGAAAGTCGGAGAAGCTCAAGGATGGTACCGATCGATGCGCGCTACCCCATTTAGTGGGGGTAGAGCCTACTTGCAAGTCTCTCCGACCTTCACAAAAAAAGTTATTCAAGAATATCTCTTTCTCCTATGTGCTTTCATCCCTAACCCTAACCCTAACCCTTCCGAAAGTCGGAGAAGCTCAAGGATGGTACCGATCGATGCGCGTTACCCCATTTAGTGGGGGTAGAGCCTACTTGCAAGTCTCTCCGACCTTCACAAAAAAAGTTATTCAAGAATATCTCTTTCTCCTATGTGCTTTCATCCCTAACCCTAACCCTAACCCTTCCGAAAGTCGGAGAAGCTCAAGGATGGTACCGATCGATGCGCGCTACCCCATTTAGTGGGAGTAGAGCCTACTTGCAAGTCTCTCCGACCTTCACAAAAAAAGTTATTCAAGAATATCTCTTTCTCCTATGTGCTTTCATCCCTAACCCTAACCCTAACCCTTCCGAAAGTCGGAGAAGCTCAAGGATGGTACTGATCGATGCGCGCAACCCCATTTAGTGGGGGTAGAGCCTACTTGCAAGTCTCTCCGACCTTCACAAAAAAAGTTATTCAAGAATATCTCCTCAGATTTGGGGGAATTTCGTCGGTCGACCTCTTCCGAAGGTCGTACAAGCTCGGGGATGGTACCAATCGATCCGCAGGACCCAAATTAGTCCAGATGCAACCACTTTCCAAGTCTCTCCGACCTTCACAAAAAAAGTTATTCAAGAATATCTCTTTCTCCTATGTGCTTTCATCCCTAACCCTAACCCTAACCCTTCCGAAAGTCGGAGAAGCTCAAGGATGGTACCGATCGATGCGCGCTACCCCATTTAGTGGGGGTAAAGCCTACTTGCAAGTCTCTCCGACCTTCACAAAAAAAGTTATTCAAGAATATCTCTTTCTCCTATGTGCTTTCATCCCTAACCCTAACCCTAACCCTTACGAAAGTCGGAGAAGCTCAAGGATGGTACCGATCGATGCGCGCAACCCCATTTAGTGGGGGTAGAGCCTACTTGCAAGTCTCTCCGACCTTCACAAAAAAAGTTATTCAAGAATATCTCCTCAGATTTGGGGGAATTTCGTCGGTCGACCTCTTCCGAAGGTCGTACAAGCTCGGGGATGGTACCAATCGATCCGCAGGACCCAAATTAGTCCAGATGCAACCACTTTCCAAGTCTCTCCGACCTTCACAAAAAAAGTTATTCAAGAATATCTCTTTCTCCTATGTGCTTTCATCCCTAACCCTAACCCTAACCCTTCCGAAAGTCGGAGAAGCTCAAGGATGGTACCGATCGATGCGCGCTACCCCATTTAGTGGGGGTAGAGCCTACTTGCAAGTCTCTCCGACCTTCACAAAAAAAGTTATTCAAGAATATCTCTTTCTCCTATGTGCTTTCATCCCTAACCCTAACCCTAACCCTTCCGAAAGTCGGAGAAGCTCAAGGATGGTACCGATCGATGCGCGCTACCCCATTTAGTGGGGGTAGAGCCTACTTGCAAGTCTCTCCGACCTTCACAAAAAAAGTTATTCAAGAATATCTCCTCAGATTTGGGGGAATTTCGTCGGTCGACCTCTTCCGAAGGTCGTACAAGCTCGGGGATGGTACCAATCGATCCGCAGGACCCAAATTAGTCCAGATGCAACCACTTTCCAAGTCTCTCCGACCTTCACAAAAAAAGTTATTCAAGAATATCTCTTTCTCCTATGTGCTTTCATCCCTAACCCTAACCCTAACCCTTCCGAAAGTCGGAGAAGCTCAAGGATGGTACCGATCGATGCGCGCTACCCCATTTAGTGGGGGTACAGCCTACTTGCAAGTCTCTCCGACCTTCAAAAAAAAGTTATTCAAGAATATCTCTTTCTCCTATGTGCTTTCATCCCTAACCCTAACCCTAACCCTTCCGAAAGTCGGAGAAGCTCAAGGATGGTACCGATCGATGCGCGCAACCCCATTTAGTGGGGGTAGAGCCTACTTGCAAGTCTCTCCGACCTTCACAAAAAAAGTTATTCAAGAATATCTCCTCAGATTTGGGGGAATTTCGTCGGTCGACCTCTTCCGAAGGTCGTACAAGCTCGGGGATGGTACCAATCGATCCGCAGGACCCAAATTAGTCCAGATGCAACCACTTTCCAAGTCTCTCCGACCTTCACAAAAAAAGTTATTCAAGAATATCTCTTTCTCCTATGTGCTTTCATCCCTAACCCTAACCCTAACCCTTCCGAAAGTCGGAGAAGCTCAAGGATGGTACCGATCGATGCGCGCTACCCCATTTAGTGGGGGTAGAGCCTACTTGCAAGTCTCTCCGACCTTCACAAAAAAAGTTATTCAAGAATATCTCTTTCTCCTATGTGCTTTCATCCCTAACCCTAACCCTAACCCTTCCGAAAGTCGGAGAAGCTCAAGGATGGTACCGATCGATGCGCGCAACCCCATTTAGTGGGGGTAGAGCCTACTTGCAAGTCTCTCCGACCTTCACAAAAAAAGTTATTCAAGAATATCTCCTCAGATTTGGGGGAATTTCGTCGGTCGACCTCTTCCGAAGGTCGTACAAGCTCGGGGATGGTACCAATCGATCCGCAGGACCCAAATTAGTCCAGATGCAACCACTTTCCAAGTCTCTCCGACCTTCACAAAAAAAGTTATTCAAGAATATCTCTTTCTCCTATGTGCTTTCATCCCTAACCCTAACCCTAACCCTTCCGAAAGTCGGAGAAGCTCAAGGATGGTACCGATCGATGCGCGCAACCCCATTTAGTGGGGGTAGAGCCTACTTGCAAGTCTCTCCGACCTTCACAAAAAAAGTTATTCAAGAATATCTCCTCAGATTTGGGGGAATTTCGTCGGTCGACCTCTTCCGAAGGTCGTACAAGCTCGGGGATGGTACCAATCGATCCGCAGGACCCAAATTAGTCCAGATGCAACCACTTTCCAAGTCTCTCCGACCTTCACAAAAAAAGTTATTCAAGAATATCTCTTTCTCCTATGTGCTTTCATCCCTAACCCTAACCCTAACCCTTCCGAAAGTCGGAGAAGCTCAAGGATGGTACCGATCGATGCGCGCTACCCCATTTAGTGGGGGTAGAGCCTACTTGCAAGTCTCTCCGACCTTCACAAAAAAAGTTATTCAAGAATATCTCTTTCTCCTATGTGCTTTCATCCCTAACCCTAACCCTAACCCTTCCGAAAGTCGGAGAAGCTCAAGGATGGTACCGATCGATGCGCGCTACCCCATTTAGTGGGGGTAGAGCCTACTTGCAAGTCTCTCCGACCTTCACAAAAAAAGTTATTCAAGAATATCTCCTCAGATTTGGGGGAATTTCGTCGGTCGACCTCTTCCGAAGGTCGTACAAGCTCGGGGATGGTACCAATCGATCCGCAGGACCCAAATTAGTCCAGATGCAACCACTTTCCAAGTCTCTCCGACCTTCACAAAAAAAGTTATTCAAGAATATCTCTTTCTCCTATGTGCTTTCATCCCTAACCCTAACCCTAACCCTTCCGAAAGTCGGAGAAGCTCAAGGATGGTACCGATCGATGCGCGCTACCCCATTTAGTGGGGGTACAGCCTACTTGCAAGTCTCTCCGACCTTCAAAAAAAAGTTATTCAAGAATATCTCTTTCTCCTATGTGCTTTCATCCCTAACCCTAACCCTAACCCTTCCGAAAGTCGGAGAAGCTCAAGGATGGTACCGATCGATGCGCGCAACCCCATTTAGTGGGGGTAGAGCCTACTTGCAAGTCTCTCCGACCTTCACAAAAAAAGTTATTCAAGAATATCTCCTCAGATTTGGGGGAATTTCGTCGGTCGACCTCTTCCGAAGGTCGTACAAGCTCGGGGATGGTACCAATCGATCCGCAGGACCCAAATTAGTCCAGATGCAACCACTTTCCAAGTCTCTCCGACCTTCACAAAAAAAGTTATTCAAGAATATCTCTTTCTCCTATGTGCTTTCATCCCTAACCCTAACCCTAACCCTTCCGAAAGTCGGAGAAGCTCAAGGATGGTACCGATCGATGCGCGCTACCCCATTTAGTGGGGGTAGAGCCTACTTGCAAGTCTCTCCGACCTTCACAAAAAAAGTTATTCAAGAATATCTCTTTCTCCTATGTGCTTTCATCCCTAACCCTAACCCTAACCCTTCCGAAAGTCGGAGAAGCTCAAGGATGGTACCGATCGATGCGCGCAACCCCATTTAGTGGGGGTAGAGCCTACTTGCAAGTCTCTCCGACCTTCACAAAAAAAGTTATTCAAGAATATCTCCTCAGATTTGGGGGAATTTCGTCGGTCGACCTCTTCCGAAGGTCGTACAAGCTCGGGGATGGTACCAATCGATCCGCAGGACCCAAATTAGTCCAGATGCAACCACTTTCCAAGTCTCTCCGACCTTCACAAAAAAAGTTATTCAAGAATATCTCTTTCTCCTATGTGCTTTCATCCCTAACCCTAACCCTAACCCTTCCGAAAGTCGGAGAAGCTCAAGGATGGTACCGATCGATGCGCGCAACCCCATTTAGTGGGGGTAGAGCCTACTTGCAAGTCTCTCCGACCTTCACAAAAAAAGTTATTCAAGAATATCTCCTCAGATTTGGGGGAATTTCGTCGGTCGACCTCTTCCGAAGGTCGTACAAGCTCGGGGATGGTACCAATCGATCCGCAGGACCCAAATTAGTCCAGATGCAACCACTTTCCAAGTCTCTCCGACCTTCACAAAAAAAGTTATTCAAGAATATCTCTTTCTCCTATGTGCTTTCATCCCTAACCCTAACCCTAACCCTTCCGAAAGTCGGAGAAGCTCAAGGATGGTACCGATCGATGCGCGCTACCCCATTTAGTGGGGGTAGAGCCTACTTGCAAGTCTCTCCGACCTTCACAAAAAAAGTTATTCAAGAATATCTCTTTCTCCTATGTGCTTTCATCCCTAACCCTAACCCTAACCCTTCCGAAAGTCGGAGAAGCTCAAGGATGGTACCGATCGATGCGCGCTACCCCATTTAGTGGGGGTAGAGCCTACTTGCAAGTCTCTCCGACCTTCACAAAAAAAGTTATTCAAGAATATCTCTTTCTCCTATGTGCTTTCATCCCTAACCCTAACCCTAACCCTTCCGAAAGTCGGAGAAGCTCAAGGATGGTACCGATCGATGCGCGCTACCCCATTTAGTGGGGGTAGAGCCTACTTGCAAGTCTCTCCGACCTTCACAAAAAAAGTTATTCAAGAATATCTCTTTCTCCTATGTGCTTTCATCCCTAACCCTAACCCTAACCCTTCCGAAAGTCGGAGAAGCTCAAGGATGGTACTGATCGATGCGCGCAACCCCATTTAGTGGGGGTAGAGCCTACTTGCAAGTCTCTCCGACCTTCACAAAAAAAGTTATTCAAGAATATCTCCTCAGATTTGGGGGAATTTCGTCGGTCGACCTCTTCCGAAGGTCGTACAAGCTCGGGGATGGTACCAATCGATCCGCAGGACCCAAATTAGTCCAGATGCAACCACTTTCCAAGTCTCTCCGACCTTCACAAAAAAAGTTATTCAAGAATATCTCTTTCTCCTATGTGCTTTCATCCCTAACCCTAACCCTAACCCTTCCGAAAGTCGGAGAAGCTCAAGGATAGTACCGATCGATGCGCGCTACCCCATTTAGTGGGGGTAGAGCCTACTTGCAAGTCTCTCCGACCTTCACAAAAAAAGTTATTCAAGAATATCTCTTTCTCCTATGTGCTTTCATCCCTAACCCTAACCCTAACCCTTCCGAAAGTCGGAGAAGCTCAAGGATGGTACCGATCGATGCGCGCAACCCCATTTAGTGGGGGTAGAGCCTACTTGCAAGTCTCTCCGACCTTCACAAAAAAAGTTATTCAAGAATATCTCCTCAGATTTGGGGGAATTTCGTCGGTCGACCTCTTCCGAAGGTCGTACAAGCTCGGGGATGGTACCAATCGATCCGCAGAACCCAAATTAGTCCAGATGCAACCACTTTCCAAGTCTCTCCGACCTTCACAAAAAAAGTTATTCAAGAATATCTCTTTCTCCTATGTGCTTTCATCCCTAACCCTAACCCTAACCCTTCCGAAAGTCGGAGAAGCTCAAGGATGGTACCGATCGATGCGCGCTACCCCATTTAGTGGGGGTAGAGCCTACTTGCAAGTCTCTCCGACCTTCACAAAAAAAGTTATTCAAGAATATCTCCTCAGATTTGGGGGAATTTCGTCGGTCGACCTCTTCCGAAGGTCGTACAAGCTCGGGGATGGTACCAATCGATCCGCAGGACCCAAATTAGTCCAGATGCAACCACTTTCCAAGTCTCTCCGACCTTCACAAAAAAAGTTATTCAAGAATATCTCTTTCTCCTATGTGCTTTCATCCCTAACCCTAACCCTAACCCTTCCGAAAGTCGGAGAAGCTCAAGGATGGTACCGATCGATGCGCGCTACCCCATTTAGTGGGGGTAGAGCCTACTTGCAAGTCTCTCCGACCTTCACAAAAAAAGTTATTCAAGAATATCTCTTTCTCCTATGTGCTTTCATCCCTAACCCTAACCCTAACCCTTCCGAAAGTCGGAGAAGCTCAAGGATGGTACCGATCGATGCGCGCTACCCCATTTAGTGGGGGTAGAGCCTACTTGCAAGTCTCTCCGACCTTCACAAAAAAAGTTATTCAAGAATATCTCTTTCTCCTATGTGCTTTCATCCCTAACCCTAACCCTAACCCTTCCGAAAGTCGGAGAAGCTCAAGGATGGTACCGATCGATGCGCGCTACCCCATTTAGTGGGGGTAGAGCCTACTTGCAAGTCTCTCCGACCTTCACAAAAAAAGTTATTCAAGAATATCTCTTTCTCCTATGTGCTTTCATCCCTAACCCTAACCCTAACCCTTCCGAAAGTCGGAGAAGCTCAAGGATGGTACTGATCGATGCGCGCAACCCCATTTAGTGGGGGTAGAGCCTACTTGCAAGTCTCTCCGACCTTCACAAAAAAAGTTATTCAAGAATATCTCCTCAGATTTGGGGGAATTTCGTCGGTCGACCTCTTCCGAAGGTTGTACAAGCTCGGGGATGGTACCAATCGATCCGCAGGACCCAAATTAGTCCAGATGCAACCACTTTCCAAGTCTCTCCGACCTTCACAAAAAAAGTTATTCAAGAATATCTCTTTCTCCTATGTGCTTTCATCCCTAACCCTAACCCTAACCCTTCCGAAAGTCGGAGAAGCTCAAGGATGGTACCGATCGATGCGCGCTACCCCATTTAGTGGGGGTAGAGCCTACTTGCAAGTCTCTCCGACCTTCACAAAAAAAGTTATTCAAGAATATCTCTTTCTCCTATGTGCTTTCATCCCTAACCCTAACCCTAACCCTTCCGAAAGTCGGAGAAGCTCAAGGATGGTACCGATCGATGCGCGCTACCCCATTTAGTGGGGGTAGAGCCTACTTGCAAGTCTCTCCGACCTTCACAAAAAAAGTTATTCAAGAATATCTCCTCAGATTTGGGGGAATTTCGTCGGTCGACCTCTTCCGAAGGTCGTACAAGCTCGGGGATGGTACCAATCGATCCGCAGGACCCAAATTAGTCCAGATGCAACCACTTTCCAAGTCTCTCCGACCTTCACAAAAAAAGTTATTCAAGAATATCTCATTCTCCTATGTGCTTTCATCCCTAACCCTAACCCTAACCCTTCCGAAAGTCGGAAAAGCTCAAGGATGGTACCGATCGATGCGCGCTACCCCATTTAGTGGGGGTAGAGCCTACTTGCAAGTCTCTCCGACCTTCACAAAAAAAGTTATTCAAGAATATCTCTTTCTCCTATGTGCTTTCATCCCTAACCCTAACCCTAACCCTTCCGAAAGTCGGAGAAGCTCAAGGATGGTACCGATCGATGCGCGCTACCCCATTTAGTGGGGGTAGAGCCTACTTGCAAGTCTCTCCGACCTTCACAAAAAAAGTTATTCAAGAATATCTCTTTCTCCTATGTGCTTTCATCCCTAACCCTAACCCTAACCCTTCCGAAAGTCGGAGAAGCTCAAGGATGGTACCGATCGATGCGCGCTACCCCATTTAGTGGGGGTAGAGCCTACTTGCAAGTCTCTCCGACCTTCACAAAAAAAGTTATTCAAGAATATCTCTTTCTCCTATGTGCTTTCATCCCTAACCCTAACCCTAACCCTTCCGAAAGTCGGAGAAGCTCAAGGATGGTACCGATCGATGCGCGCTACCCCATTTAGTGGGGGTAGAGCCTACTTGCAAGTCTCTCCGACCTTCACAAAAAAAGTTATTCAAGAATATCTCTTTCTCCTATGTGCTTTCATCCCTAACCCTAACCCTAACCCTTCCGAAAGTCGGAGAAGCTCAAGGATGGTACCGATCGATGCGCGCTACCCCATTTAGTGGGGGTAGAGCCTACTTGCAAGTCTCTCCGACCTTCACAAAAAAAGTTATTCAAGAATATCTCCTCAGATTTGGGGGAATTTCGTCGGTCGACCTCTTCCGAAGGTCGTACAAGCTCGGGGATGGTACCAATCGATCCGCAGGACCCAAATTAGTCCAGATGCAACCACTTTCCAAGTCTCTCCGACCTTCACAAAAAAAGTTATTCAAGAATATCTCTTTCTCCTATGTGCTTTCATCCCTAACCCTAACCCTAACCCTTCCGAAAGTCGGAGAAGCTCAAGGATGGTACCGATCGATGCGCGCTACCCCATTTAGTGGGGGTAGAGCCTACTTGCAAGTCTCTCCGACCTTCACAAAAAAAGTTATTCAAGAATATCTCTTTCTCCTATGTGCTTTCATCCCTAACCCTAACCCTAACCCTTCCGAAAGTCGGAGAAGCTCAAGGATGGTACCGATCGATGCGCGCTACCCCATTTAGTGGGGGTAGAGCCTACTTGCAAGTCTCTCCGACCTTCACAAAAAAAGTTATTCAAGAATATCTCTTTCTCCTATGTGCTTTCATCCCTAACCCTAACCCTAACCCTTCCGAAAGTCGGAGAAGCTCAAGGATGGTACTGATCGATGCGCGCAACCCCATTTAGTGGGGGTAGAGCCTACTTGCAAGTCTCTCCGACCTTCACAAAAAAAGTTATTCAAGAATATCTCCTCAGATTTGGGGGAATTTCGTCGGTCGACCTCTTCCGAAGGTCGTACAAGCTCGGGGATGGTACCAATCGATCCGCAGGACCCAAATTAGTCCAGATGCAACCACTTTCCAAGTCTCTCCGACCTTCACAAAAAAAGTTATTCAAGAATATCTCTTTCTCCTATGTGCTTTCATCCCTAACCCTAACCCTAACCCTTCCGAAAGTCGGAGAAGCTCAAGGATGGTACCGATCGATGCGCGCTACCCCATTTAGTGGGGGTAGAGCCTACTTGCAAGTCTCTCCGACCTTCACAAAAAAAGTTATTCAAGAATATCTCTTTCTCCTATGTGCTTTCATCCCTAACCCTAACCCTAACCCTTCCGAAAGTCGGAGAAGCTCAAGGATGGTACCGATCGATGCGCGCTACCCCATTTAGTGGGGGTAGAGCCTACTTGCAAGTCTCTCCGACCTTCACAAAAAAAGTTATTCAAGAATATCTCTTTCTCCTATGTGCTTTCATCCCTAACCCTAACCCTAACCCTTCCGAAAGTCGGAGAAGCTCAAGGATGGTACCGATCGATGTGTGCTACCCCATTTAGTGGGGGTAGAGCCTACTTGCAAGTCTCTCCGACCTTCACAAAAAAAGTTATTCAAGAATATCTCCTCAGATTTGGGGGAATTTCGTCGGTCGACCTCTTCCGAAGGTCGTACAAGCTCGGGGATGGTACCAATCGATCCGCAGGACCCAAATTAGTCCAGATGCAACCACTTTCCAAGTCTCTCCGACCTTCACAAAAAAAGTTATTCAAGAATATCTCTTTCTCCTATGTGCTTTCATCCCTAACCCTAACCCTAACCCTTCCGAAAGTCGGAGAAGCTCAAGGATGGTACCGATCGATGCGCGCTACCCCATTTAGTGGGGGTAGAGCCTACTTGCAAGTCTCTCCGACCTTCACAAAAAAAGTTATTCAAGAATATCTCTTTCTCCTATGTGCTTTCATCCCTAACCCTAACCCTAACCCTTCCGAAAGTCGGAGAAGCTCAAGGATGGTACCGATCGATGCGCGCTACCCCATTTAGTGGGGGTAGAGCCTACTTGCAAGTCTCTCCGACCTTCACAAAAAAAGTTATTCAAGAATATCTCCTCAGATTTGGGGGAATTTCGTCGGTCGACCTCTTCCGAAGGTCGTACAAGCTCGGGGATGGTACCAATCGATCCGCAGGACCCAAATTAGTCCAGATGCAACCACTTTTCAAGTCTCTCCGACCTTCACAAAAAAAGTTATTCAAGAATATCTCTTTCTCCTATGTGCTTTCATCCCTAACCCTAACCCTAACCCTTCCGAAAGTCGGAAAAGCTCAAGGATGGTACCGATCGATGCGCGCTACCCCATTTAGTGGGGGTAGAGCCTACTTGCAAGTCTCTCCGACCTTCACAAAAAAAGTTATTCAAGAATATCTCTTTCTCCTATGTGCTTTCATCCCTAACCCTAACCCTAACCCTTCCGAAAGTCGGAGAAGCTCAAGGATGGTACCGATCGATGCGCGCTACCCCATTTAGTGGGGGTAGAGCCTACTTGCAAGTCTCTCCGACCTTCACAAAAAAAGTTATTCAAGAATATCTCTTTCTCCTATGTGCTTTCATCCCTAACCCTAACCCTAACCCTTCCGAAAGTCGGAGAAGCTCAAGGATGGTACCGATCGATGCGCGCTACCCCATTTAGTGGGGGTAGAGCCTACTTGCAAGTCTCTCCGACCTTCACAAAAAAAGTTATTCAAGAATATCTCTTTCTCCTATGTGCTTTCATCCCTAACCCTAACCCTAACCCTTCCGAAAGTCGGAGAAGCTCAAGGATGGTACCGATCGATGCGCGCTACCCCATTTAGTGGGGGTAGAGCCTACTTGCAAGTCTCTCCGACCTTCACAAAAAAAGTTATTCAAGAATATCTCTTTCTCCTATGTGCTTTCATCCCTAACCCTAACCCTAACCCTTCCGAAAGTCGGAGAAGCTCAAGGATGGTACCGATCGATGCGCGCTACCCCATTTAGTGGGGGTAGAGCCTACTTGCAAGTCTCTCCGACCTTCACAAAAAAAGTTATTCAAGAATATCTCCTCAGATTTGGGGGAATTTCGTCGGTCGACCTCTTCCGAAGGTCGTACAAGCTCGGGGATGGTACCAATCGATCCGCAGGACCCAAATTAGTCCAGATGCAACCACTTTCCAAGTCTCTCCGACCTTCACAAAAAAAGTTATTCAAGAATATCTCTTTCTCCTATGTGCTTTCATCCCTAACCCTAACCCTAACCCTTCCGAAAGTCGGAGAAGCTCAAGGATGGTACCGATCGATGCGCGCTACCCCATTTAGTGGGGGTAGAGCCTACTTGCAAGTCTCTCCGACCTTCACAAAAAAAGTTATTCAAGGATATCTCTTTCTCCTATGTGCTTTCATCCCTAACCCTAACCCTAACCCTTCCGAAAGTCGGAGAAGCTCAAGGATGGTACCGATCGATGCGCGCTACCCCATTTAGTGGGGGTAGAGCCTACTTGCAAGTCTCTCCGACCTTCACAAAAAAAGTTATTCAAGAATATCTCTTTCTCCTATGTGCTTTCATCCCTAACCCTAACCCTAACCCTTCCGAAAGTCGGAGAAGCTCAAGGATGGTACTGATCGATGCGCGCAACCCCATTTAGTGGGGGTAGAGCCTACTTGCAAGTCTCTCCGACCTTCACAAAAAAAGTTATTCAAGAATATCTCCTCAGATTTGGGGGAATTTCGTCGGTCGACCTCTTCCGAAGGTCGTACAAGCTCGGGGATGGTACCAATCGATCCGCAGGACCCAAATTAGTCCAGATGCAACCACTTTCCAAGTCTCTCCGACCTTCACAAAAAAAGTTATTCAAGAATATCTCTTTCTCCTATGTGCTTTCATCCCTAACCCTAACCCTAACCCTTCCGAAAGTCGGAGAAGCTCAAGGATGGTACCGATCGATGCGCGCTACCCCATTTAGTGGGGGTAGAGCCTACTTGCAAGTCTCTCCGACCTTCACAAAAAAAGTTATTCAAGAATATCTCTTTCTCCTATGTGCTTTCATCCCTAACCCTAACCCTAACCCTTCCGAAAGTCGGAGAAGCTCAAGGATGGTACCGATCGATGCGCGCTACCCCATTTAGTGGGGGTAGAGCCTACTTGCAAGTCTCTCCGACCTTCACAAAAAAAGTTATTCAAGAATATCTCTTTCTCCTATGTGCTTTCATCCCTAACCCTAACCCTAACCCTTCCGAAAGTCGGAGAAGCTCAAGGATGGTACCGATCGATGCGCGCTACCCCATTTAGTGGGGGTAGAGCCTACTTGCAAGTCTCTCCGACCTTCACAAAAAAAGTTATTCAAGAATATCTCCTCAGATTTGGGGGAATTTCGTCGGTCGACCTCTTCCGAAGGTCGTACAAGCTCGGGGATGGTACCAATCGATCCGCAGGACCCAAATTAGTCCAGATGCAACCACTTTCCAAGTCTCTCCGACCTTCACAAAAAAAGTTATTCAAGAATATCTCTTTCTCCTATGTGCTTTCATCCCTAACCCTAACCCTAACCCTTCCGAAAGTCGGAGAAGCTCAAGGATGGTACCGATCGATGCGCGCTACCCCATTTAGTGGGGGTAGAGCCTACTTGCAAGTTTCTCCGACCTTCACAAAAAAAGTTATTCAAGAATATCTCCTCAGATTTGGGGGAATTTCGTCGGTCGACCTCTTCCGAAGGTCGTACAAGCTCGGGGATGGTACCAATCGATCCGCAGGACCCAAATTAGTCCAGATGCAACCACTTTTCAAGTCTCTCCGACCTTCACAAAAAAAGTTATTCAAGAATATCTCTTTCTCCTATGTGCTTTCATCCCTAACCCTAACCCTAACCCTTCCGAAAGTCGGAGAAGCTCAAGGATGGTACCGATCGATGCGCGCTACCCCATTTAGTGGGGGTAGAGCCTACTTGCAAGTCTCTCCGACCTTCACAAAAAAAGTTATTCAAGAATATCTCTTTCTCCTATGTGCTTTCATCCCTAACCCTAACCCTAACCCTTCCGAAAGTCGGAGAAGCTCAAGGATGGTACCGATCGATGCGCGCTACCCCATTTAGTGGGGGTAAAGCCTACTTGCAAGTCTCTCCGACCTTCACAAAAAAAGTTATTCAAGAATATCTCTTTCTCCTATGTGCTTTCATCCCTAACCCTAACCCTAACCCTTCCGAAAGTCGGAGAAGCTCAAGGATGGTACTGATCGATGCGCGCAACCCCATTTAGTGGGGGTAGAGCCTACTTGCAAGTCTCTCCGACCTTCACAAAAAAAGTTATTCAAGAATATCTCCTCAGATTTGGGGGAATTTCGTCGGTCGACCTCTTCCGAAGGTCGTACAAGCTCGGGGATGGTACCAATCGATCCGCAGGACCCAAATTAGTCCAGATGCAACCACTTTCCAAGTCTCTCCGACCTTCACAAAAAAAGTTATTCAAGAATATCTCTTTCTCCTATGTGCTTTCATCCCTAACCCTAACCCTAACCCTTCCGAAAGTCGGAGAAGCTCAAGGATGGTACCGATCGATGCGCGCTACCCCATTTAGTGGGGGTAGAGCCTACTTGCAAGTCTCTCCGACCTTCACAAAAAAAGTTATTCAAGAATATCTCTTTCTCCTATGTGCTTTCATCCCTAACCCTAACCCTAACCCTTCCGAAAGTCGGAGAAGCTCAAGGATGGTACCGATCGATGCGCGCTACCCCATTTAGTGGGGGTAGAGCCTACTTGCAAGTCTCTCCGACCTTCACAAAAAAAGTTATTCAAGAATATCTCTTTCTCCTATGTGCTTTCATCCCTAACCCTAACCCTAACCCTTCCGAAAGTCGGAGAAGCTCAAGGATGGTACCGATCGATGCGCGCTACCCCATTTAGTGGGGGTAGAGCCTACTTGCAAGTTTCTCCGACCTTCACAAAAAAAGTTATTCAAGAATATCTCCTCAGATTTGGGGGAATTTCGTCGGTCGACCTCTTCCGAAGGTCGTACAAGCTCGGGGATGGTACCAATCGATCCGCAGGACCCAAATTAGTCCAGATGCAACCACTTTCCAAGTCTCTCCGACCTTCACAAAAAAAGTTATTCAAGAATATCTCTTTCTCCTATGTGCTTTCATCCCTAACCCTAACCCTAACCCTTCCGAAAGTCGGAGAAGCTCAAGGATGGTACCGATCGATGCGCGCTACCCCATTTAGTGGGGGTAGAGCCTACTTGCAAGTCTCTCCGACCTTCACAAAAAAAGTTATTCAAGAATATCTCTTTCTCCTATGTGCTTTCATCCCTAACCCTAACCCTTCCGAAAGTCGGAGAAGCTCAAGGATGGTACTGATCGATGCGCGCTACCCCATTTAGTGGGGGTAGAGCCTACTTGCAAGTCTCTCCGACCTTCACAAAAAAAGTTATTCAAGAATATCTCTTTCTCCTATGTGCTTTCATCCCTAACCCTAACCCTAACCCTTCCGAAAGTCGGAGAAGCTCAAGGATGGTACTGATCGATGCGCGCAACCCCATTTAGTGGGGGTAGAGCCTACTTGCAAGTCTCTCCGACCTTCACAAAAAAAGTTATTCAAGAATATCTCCTCAGATTTGGGGGAATTTCGTCGGTCGACCTCTTCCGAAGGTCGTACAAGCTCGGGGATGGTACCAATCGATCTGCAGGACCCAAATTAGTCCAGATGCAACCACTTTCCAAGTCTCTCCGACCTTCACAAAAAAAGTTATTCAAGAATATCTCTTTCTCCTATGTGCTTTCATCCCTAACCCTAACCCTAACCCTTCCGAAAGTCGGAGAAGCTCAAGGATGGTACCGATCGATGCGCGCTACCCCATTTAGTGGGGGTAGAGCCTACTTGCAAGTCTCTCCGACCTTCACAAAAAAAGTTATTCAAGAATATCTCTTTCTCCTATGTGCTTTCATCCCTAACCCTAACCCTAACCCTTCCGAAAGTCGGAGAAGCTCAAGGATGGTACTGATCGATGCGCGCAACCCCATTTAGTGGGGGTAGAGCCTACTTGCAAGTCTCTCCGACCTTCACAAAAAAAGTTATTCAAGAATATCTCCTCAGATTTGGGGGAATTTCGTCGGTCGACCTCTTCCGAAGGTCGTACAAGCTCGGGGATGGTACCAATCGATCCGCAGGACCCAAATTAGTCCAGATGCAACCACTTTCCAAGTCTCTCCGACCTTCACAAAAAAAGTTATTCAAGAATATCTCTTTCTCCTATGTGCTTTCATCCCTAACCCTAACCCTAACCCTTCCGAAAGTCGGAGAAGCTCAAGGATGGTACCGATCGATGCGCGCTACCCCATTTAGTGGGGGTAGAGCCTACTTGCAAGTCTCTCCGACCTTCACAAAAAAAGTTATTCAAGAATATCTCTTTCTCCTATGTGCTTTCATCCCTAACCCTAACCCTAACCCTTCCGAAAGTCGGAGAAGCTCAAGGATGGTACCGATCGATGCGCGCTACCCCATTTAGTGGGGGTAGAGCCTACTTGCAAGTCTCTCCGACCTTCACAAAAAAAGTTATTCAAGAATATCTCTTTCTCCTATGTGCTTTCATCCCTAACCCTAACCCTAACCCTTCCGAAAGTCGGAGAAGCTCAAGGATGGTACCGATCGATGCGCGCTACCCCATTTAGTGGGGGTAGAGCCTACTTGCAAGTCTCTCCGACCTTCACAAAAAAAGTTATTCAAGAATATCTCTTTCTCCTATGTGCTTTCATCCCTAACCCTAACCCTTCCGAAAGTCGGAGAAGCTCAAGGATGGTACTGATCGATGCGCGCTACCCCATTTAGTGGGGGTAGAGCCTACTTGCAAGTCTCTCCGACCTTCACAAAAAAAGTTATTCAAGAATATCTCTTTCTCCTATGTGCTTTCATCCCTAACCCTAACCCTAACCCTTCCGAAAGTCGGAGAAGCTCAAGGATGGTACTGATCGATGCGCGCAACCCCATTTAGTGGGGGTAGAGCCTACTTGCAAGTCTCTCCGACCTTCACAAAAAAAGTTATTCAAGAATATCTCCTCAGATTTGGGGGAATTTCGTCGGTCGACCTCTTCCGAAGGTCGTACAAGCTCGGGGATGGTACCAATCGATCTGCAGGACCCAAATTAGTCCAGATGCAACCACTTTCCAAGTCTCTCCGACCTTCACAAAAAAAGTTATTCAAGAATATCTCTTTCTCCTATGTGCTTTCATCCCTAACCCTAACCCTAACCCTTCCGAAAGTCGGAGAAGCTCAAGGATGGTACCGATCGATGCGCGCTACCCCATTTAGTGGGGGTAGAGCCTACTTGCAAGTCTCTCCGACCTTCACAAAAAAAGTTATTCAAGAATATCTCTTTCTCCTATGTGCTTTCATCCCTAACCCTAACCCTAACCCTTCCGAAAGTCGGAGAAGCTCAAGGATGGTACTGATCGATGCGCGCAACCCCATTTAGTGGGGGTAGAGCCTACTTGCAAGTCTCTCCGACCTTCACAAAAAAAGTTATTCAAGAATATCTCCTCAGATTTGGGGGAATTTCGTCGGTCGACCTCTTCCGAAGGTCGTACAAGCTCGGGGATGGTACCAATCGATCCGCAGGACCCAAATTAGTCCAGATGCAACCACTTTCCAAGTCTCTCCGACCTTCACAAAAAAAGTTATTCAAGAATATCTCTTTCTCCTATGTGCTTTCATCCCTAACCCTAACCCTAACCCTTCCGAAAGTCGGAGAAGCTCAAGGATGGTACCGATCGATGCGCGCTACCCCATTTAGTGGGGGTAGAGCCTACTTGCAAGTCTCTCCGACCTTCACAAAAAAAGTTATTCAAGAATATCTCTTTCTCCTATGTGCTTTCATCCCTAACCCTAACCCTAACCCTTCCGAAAGTCGGAGAAGCTCAAGGATGGTACCGATCGATGCGCGCTACCCCATTTAGTGGGGGTAGAGCCTACTTGCAAGTCTCTCCGACCTTCACAAAAAAAGTTATTCAAGAATATCTCTTTCTCCTATGTGCTTTCATCCCTAACCCTAACCCTAACCCTTCCGAAAGTCGGAGAAGCTCAAGGATGGTACCGATCGATGCGCGCTACCCCATTTAGTGGGGGTAGAGCCTACTTGCAAGTCTCTCCGACCTTCACAAAAAAAGTTATTCAAGAATATCTCCTCAGATTTGGGGGAATTTCGTCGGTCGACCTCTTCCGAAGGTCGTACAAGCTCGGGGATGGTACCAATCGATCCGCAGGACCCAAATTAGTCCAGATGCAACCACTTTCCAAGTCTCTCCGACCTTCACAAAAAAAGTTATTCAAGAATATCTCTTTCTCCTATGTGCTTTCATCCCTAACCCTAACCCTAACCCTTCCGAAAGTCGGAGAAGCTCAAGGATGGTACCGATCGATGCGCGCTACCCCATTTAGTGGGGGTAGAGCCTACTTGCAAGTTTCTCCGACCTTCACAAAAAAAGTTATTCAAGAATATCTCCTCAGATTTGGGGGAATTTCGTCGGTCGACCTCTTCCGAAGGTCGTACAAGCTCGGGGATGGTACCAATCGATCCGCAGGACCCAAATTAGTCCAGATGCAACCACTTTTCAAGTCTCTCCGACCTTCACAAAAAAAGTTATTCAAGAATATCTCTTTCTCCTATGTGCTTTCATCCCTAACCCTAACCCTAACCCTTCCGAAAGTCGGAGAAGCTCAAGGATGGTACCGATCGATGCGCGCTACCCCATTTAGTGGGGGTAGAGCCTACTTGCAAGTCTCTCCGACCTTCACAAAAAAAGTTATTCAAGAATATCTCTTTCTCCTATGTGCTTTCATCCCTAACCCTAACCCTAACCCTTCCGAAAGTCGGAGAAGCTCAAGGATGGTACCGATCGATGCGCGCTACCCCATTTAGTGGGGGTAAAGCCTACTTGCAAGTCTCTCCGACCTTCACAAAAAAAGTTATTCAAGAATATCTCTTTCTCCTATGTGCTTTCATCCCTAACCCTAACCCTAACCCTTCCGAAAGTCGGAGAAGCTCAAGGATGGTACTGATCGATGCGCGCAACCCCATTTAGTGGGGGTAGAGCCTACTTGCAAGTCTCTCCGACCTTCACAAAAAAAGTTATTCAAGAATATCTCCTCAGATTTGGGGGAATTTCGTCGGTCGACCTCTTCCGAAGGTCGTACAAGCTCGGGGATGGTACCAATCGATCCGCAGGACCCAAATTAGTCCAGATGCAACCACTTTCCAAGTCTCTCCGACCTTCACAAAAAAAGTTATTCAAGAATATCTCTTTCTCCTATGTGCTTTCATCCCTAACCCTAACCCTAACCCTTCCGAAAGTCGGAGAAGCTCAAGGATGGTACCGATCGATGCGCGCTACCCCATTTAGTGGGGGTAGAGCCTACTTGCAAGTCTCTCCGACCTTCACAAAAAAAGTTATTCAAGAATATCTCTTTCTCCTATGTGCTTTCATCCCTAACCCTAACCCTAACCCTTCCGAAAGTCGGAGAAGCTCAAGGATGGTACCGATCGATGCGCGCTACCCCATTTAGTGGGGGTAGAGCCTACTTGCAAGTCTCTCCGACCTTCACAAAAAAAGTTATTCAAGAATATCTCTTTCTCCTATGTGCTTTCATCCCTAACCCTAACCCTAACCCTTCCGAAAGTCGGAGAAGCTCAAGGATGGTACCGATCGATGCGCGCTACCCCATTTAGTGGGGGTAGAGCCTACTTGCAAGTTTCTCCGACCTTCACAAAAAAAGTTATTCAAGAATATCTCCTCAGATTTGGGGGAATTTCGTCGGTCGACCTCTTCCGAAGGTCGTACAAGCTCGGGGATGGTACCAATCGATCCGCAGGACCCAAATTAGTCCAGATGCAACCACTTTCCAAGTCTCTCCGACCTTCACAAAAAAAGTTATTCAAGAATATCTCTTTCTCCTATGTGCTTTCATCCCTAACCCTAACCCTAACCCTTCCGAAAGTCGGAGAAGCTCAAGGATGGTACCGATCGATGCGCGCTACCCCATTTAGTGGGGGTAGAGCCTACTTGCAAGTCTCTCCGACCTTCACAAAAAAAGTTATTCAAGAATATCTCTTTCTCCTATGTGCTTTCATCCCTAACCCTAACCCTTCCGAAAGTCGGAGAAGCTCAAGGATGGTACTGATCGATGCGCGCTACCCCATTTAGTGGGGGTAGAGCCTACTTGCAAGTCTCTCCGACCTTCACAAAAAAAGTTATTCAAGAATATCTCTTTCTCCTATGTGCTTTCATCCCTAACCCTAACCCTAACCCTTCCGAAAGTCGGAGAAGCTCAAGGATGGTACTGATCGATGCGCGCAACCCCATTTAGTGGGGGTAGAGCCTACTTGCAAGTCTCTCCGACCTTCACAAAAAAAGTTATTCAAGAATATCTCCTCAGATTTGGGGGAATTTCGTCGGTCGACCTCTTCCGAAGGTCGTACAAGCTCGGGGATGGTACCAATCGATCTGCAGGACCCAAATTAGTCCAGATGCAACCACTTTCCAAGTCTCTCCGACCTTCACAAAAAAAGTTATTCAAGAATATCTCTTTCTCCTATGTGCTTTCATCCCTAACCCTAACCCTAACCCTTCCGAAAGTCGGAGAAGCTCAAGGATGGTACCGATCGATGCGCGCTACCCCATTTAGTGGGGGTAGAGCCTACTTGCAAGTCTCTCCGACCTTCACAAAAAAAGTTATTCAAGAATATCTCTTTCTCCTATGTGCTTTCATCCCTAACCCTAACCCTAACCCTTCCGAAAGTCGGAGAAGCTCAAGGATGGTACTGATCGATGCGCGCAACCCCATTTAGTGGGGGTAGAGCCTACTTGCAAGTCTCTCCGACCTTCACAAAAAAAGTTATTCAAGAATATCTCCTCAGATTTGGGGGAATTTCGTCGGTCGACCTCTTCCGAAGGTCGTACAAGCTCGGGGATGGTACCAATCGATCCGCAGGACCCAAATTAGTCCAGATGCAACCACTTTCCAAGTCTCTCCGACCTTCACAAAAAAAGTTATTCAAGAATATCTCTTTCTCCTATGTGCTTTCATCCCTAACCCTAACCCTAACCCTTCCGAAAGTCGGAGAAGCTCAAGGATGGTACCGATCGATGCGCGCTACCCCATTTAGTGGGGGTAGAGCCTACTTGCAAGTCTCTCCGACCTTCACAAAAAAAGTTATTCAAGAATATCTCTTTCTCCTATGTGCTTTCATCCCTAACCCTAACCCTAACCCTTCCGAAAGTCGGAGAAGCTCAAGGATGGTACCGATCGATGCGCGCTACCCCATTTAGTGGGGGTAGAGCCTACTTGCAAGTCTCTCCGACCTTCACAAAAAAAGTTATTCAAGAATATCTCTTTCTCCTATGTGCTTTCATCCCTAACCCTAACCCTAACCCTTCCGAAAGTCGGAGAAGCTCAAGGATGGTACCGATCGATGCGCGCTACCCCATTTAGTGGGGGTAGAGCCTACTTGCAAGTTTCTCCGACCTTCACAAAAAAAGTTATTCAAGAATATCTCCTCAGATTTGGGGGAATTTCGTCGGTCGACCTCTTCCGAAGGTCGTACAAGCTCGGGGATGGTACCAATCGATCCGCAGGACCCAAATTAGTCCAGATGCAACCACTTTCCAAGTCTCTCCGACCTTCACAAAAAAAGTTATTCAAGAATATCTCTTTCTCCTATGTGCTTTCATCCCTAACCCTAACCCTAACCCTTCCGAAAGTCGGAGAAGCTCAAGGATGGTACCGATCGATGCGCGCTACCCCATTTAGTGGGGGTAAAGCCTACTTGCAAGTCTCTCCGACCTTCACAAAAAAAGTTATTCAAGAATATCTCTTTCTCCTATGTGCTTTCATCCCTAACCCTAACCCTTCCGAAAGTCGGAGAAGCTCAAGGATGGTACCGATCGATGCGCGCTACCCCATTTAGTGGGGGTAGAGCCTACTTGCAAGTCTCTCCGACCTTCACAAAAAAAGTTATTCAAGAATATCTCTTTCTCCTATGTGCTTTCATCCCTAACCCTAACCCTAACCCTTCCGAAAGTCGGAGAAGCTCAAGGATGGTACTGATCGATGCGCGCAACCCCATTTAGTGGGGGTAGAGCCTACTTGCAAGTCTCTCCGACCTTCACAAAAAAAGTTATTCAAGAATATCTCCTCAGATTTGGGGAATTTCGTCGGTCGACCTCTTCCGAAGGTCGTACAAGCTCAAGAATGGTACCAATCGATCCGCAGGACCCAAATTAGTCCAGATGCAACCACTTTCCAAGTCTCTCCGACCTTCACAAAAAAAGTTATTCAAGAATATCTCTTTCTCCTATGTGCTTTCATCCCTAACCCTAACCCTAACCCTTCCGAAAGTCGGAGAAGCTCAAGGATGGTACCGATCGATGCGCGCTACCCCATTTAGTGGGGGTAGAGCCTACTTGCAAGTCTCTCCGACCTTCACAAAAAAAGTTATTCAAGAATATCTCTTTCTCCTATGTGCTTTCATCCCTAACCCTAACCCTAACCCTTCCGAAAGTCGGAGAAGCTCAAGGATGGTACCGATCGATGCGCGCTACCCCATTTAGTGGGGGTAGAGCCTACTTGCAAGTCTCTCCGACCTTCACAAAAAACGTTATTCAAGAATATCTCTTTCTCCTATGTGCTTTCATCCCTAACCCTAACCCTAACCCTTCCGAAAGTCGGAGAAGCTCAAGGATGGTACCGATCGATGCGCGCTACCCCATTTAGTGGGGGTAGAGCCTACTTGCAAGTCTCTCCGACCTTCACAAAAAAAGTTATTCAAGAATATCTCTTTCTCCTATGTGCTTTCATCCCTAACCCTAACCCTAACCCTTCCGAAAGTCGGAGAAGCTCAAGGATGGTACTGATCGATGCGCGCAACCCCATTTAGTGGGGGTAGAGCCTACTTGCAAGTCTCTCCGACCTTCACAAAAAAAGTTATTCAAGAATATCTCCTCAGATTTGGGGGAATTTCGTCGGTCGACCTCTTCCGAAGGTCGTACAAGCTCAAGAATGGTACCAATCGATCCGCAGGACCCAAATTAGTCCAGATGCAACCACTTTCCAAGTCTCTCCGACCTTCACAAAAAAAAGTTATTCAAGAATATCTCTTTCTCCTATGTGCTTTCATCCCTAACCCTAACCCTAACCCTTCCGAAAGTCGGAGAAGCTCAAGGATGGTACCGATCGATGCGCGCTACCCCATTTAGTGGGGGTAGAGCCTACTTGCAAGTCTCTCCGACCTTCACAAAAAAAGTTATTCAAGAATATCTCTTTCTCCTATGTGCTTTCATCCCTAACCCTAACCCTAACCCTTCCGAAAGTCGGAGAAGCTCAAGGATGGTACCGATCGATGCGCGCTACCCCATTTAGTGGGGGTAGAGCCTACTTGCAAGTCTCTCCGACCTTCACAAAAAACGTTATTCAAGAATATCTCTTTCTCCTATGTGCTTTCATCCCTAACCCTAACCCTAACCCTTCCGAAAGTCGGAGAAGCTCAAGGATGGTACCGATCGATGCGCGCTACCCCATTTAGTGGGGGTAGAGCCTACTTGCAAGTCTCTCCGACCTTCACAAAAAAAGTTATTCAAGAATATCTCTTTCTCCTATGTGCTTTCATCCCTAACCCTAACCCTAACCCTTCCGAAAGTCGGAGAAGCTCAAGGATGGTACTGATCGATGCGCGCAACCCCATTTAGTGGGGGTAGAGCCTACTTGCAAGTCTCTCCGACCTTCACAAAAAAAGTTATTCAAGAATATCTCCTCAGATTTGGGGGAATTTCGTCGGTCGACCTCTTCCGAAGGTCGTACAAGCTCGGGGATGGTACCAATCGATCCGCAGGACCCAAATTAGTCCAGATGCAACCACTTTCCAAGTCTCTCCGACCTTCACAAAAAAAGTTATTCAAGAATATCTCTTTCTCCTATGTGCTTTCATCCCTAACCCTAACCCTAACCCTTCCGAAAGTCGGAGAAGCTCAAGGATGGTACCGATCGATGCGCGCTACCCCATTTAGTGGGGGTAGAGCCTACTTGCAAGTCTCTCCGACCTTCACAAAAAAAGTTATTCAAGAATATCTCTTTCTCCTATGTGCTTTCATCCCTAACCCTAACCCTAACCCTTCCGAAAGTCGGAGAAGCTCAAGGATGGTACCGATCGATGCGCGCTACCCCATTTAGTGGGGGTAGAGCCTACTTGCAAGTCTCTCCGACCTTCACAAAAAACGTTATTCAAGAATATCTCTTTCTCCTATGTGCTTTCATCCCTAACCCTAACCCTAACCCTTCCGAAAGTCGGAGAAGCTCAAGGATGGTACCGATCGATGCGCGCTACCCCATTTAGTGGGGGTAGAGCCTACTTGCAAGTCTCTCCGACCTTCACAAAAAAAGTTATTCAAGAATATCTCTTTCTCCTATGTGCTTTCATCCCTAACCCTAACCCTAACCCTTCCGAAAGTCGGAGAAGCTCAAGGATGGTACTGATCGATGCGCGCAACCCCATTTAGTGGGGGTAGAGCCTACTTGCAAGTCTCTCCGACCTTCACAAAAAAAGTTATTCAAGAATATCTCCTCAGATTTGGGGGAATTTCGTCGGTCGACCTCTTCCGAAGGTCGTACAAGCTCGGGGATGGTACCAATCGATCCGCAGGACCCAAATTAGTCCAGATGCAACCACTTTCCAAGTCTCTCCGACCTTCACAAAAAAAGTTATTCAAGAATATCTCTTTCTCCTATGTGCTTTCATCCCTAACCCTAACCCTAACCCTTCCGAAAGTCGGAGAAGCTCAAGGATGGTACCGATCGATGCGCGCTACCCCATTTAGTGGGGGTAGAGCCTACTTGCAAGTCTCTCCGACCTTCACAAAAAAAGTTATTCAAGAATATCTCCTCAGATTTGGGGGAATTTCGTCGGTCGACCTCTTCCGAAGGTCGTACAAGCTCGGGGATGGTACCAATCGATCCGCAGGACCCAAATTAGTCCAGATGCAACCACTTTCCAAGTCTCTCCGACCTTCACAAAAAAAGTTATTCAAGAATATCTCTTTCTCCTATGTGCTTTCATCCCTAACCCTAACCCTAACCCTTCCGAAAGTCGGAGAAGCTCAA